>NC_072489.1:60063264-60248264 GCF_027574615.1 Eptesicus fuscus | reverse complement strand
CGGCCCTGGGCTGGTGCCCTTTCCTTCCTGCCTGGAGGCTGTTTCCTTGGCTGGAGCTGAAACACGGGAGGTGAAATGTGAACGGGCAGAGCAGAGCCGGCTGGGGCTTCCTGTCGGCGTTGAATTGGTGCCAACGACCACTGGTTGACCTGGGTACCTGGGGGCAGGCATCTCCAGAATTTGCTGTCCAGATGGGAGATGGGAACACACACAGAGTCCAGGGTCAGACAGAAAGGAACCAATGCCACACGAGGTGGACAGGGACTAAGAAGGGGGAGAGATCGCGGGTCCGTCAGGAGGGGAGAGGAGGGTGGGGCCCAGGAGGCCCCCCTGGAGGAGGCGGCCCTTGGCCTTGGCCTTGGGTGGAGTCAGAAGCTGGTAGGGTGGGTTCCGGGTGGAGTGGTGGCCTGGGCAAAGGCCGGGAGGCCGAAACTTCAGAGCATCCGCGCCCTCTTAGGGGACGCAGGAAATTCGAGGCCGGACGCAGACGCCCGCCCGCGCCGGAGCTCCCGGCAGGCCGCCTTGGCTCTGGAATTTTCCTGAATTCCATCACGGTGAAAGTGCAGAAAATGGCAGTTCTCCACATGAGCTCATGTGGAGGTGCGAGTAAACAAGTGGTCTCCATGGCAACTGCGGGGCCGGGCTTTGCCCCTCTGAGATCTGGAGGCCCGCCCGGAGGAGGCAGGCAGCCACGCCTCATTCCTCGGCCATGACTCGGGCCGCAGTGGCCGCCGGGCCGCTGACCACGGGGCCCCTGACGGACCCCAGAACCGGCGGCCAGGGCTCCCGAGGACGCCTCAGCGAGAGGTGGGGCCGTGGAGCCCAGGCCACCTGCTCAGCCTCCCAGTCAGGGCTCCTGCAAGGCCGCGGCCCCATCAGCTGCGCTGCCTGCCCTCCAGGGTGCAGGATGGAGGCAGTGAGGCGGGAGGCACCGTGGGGCTGGCCCAGCAGCCCTCGCAACGCTAGCGCCCAACGGGACGCAGGGGCTGTCGGGCGGCTTCTACCAGGAAAGGCCTGGAGGATGCCGCCTGGCCCTGACCTCCACCCCCAGCGTCTGACCGGCCTCCTGCCCGCCCACCAGCTCCGCCTGAGGCTCGGCCCCCCCTCTCCCCCCACCTCCTGGAAGCTCAGGCCTCAGGGCTCAGAGGTCAGAGGACAGAGGAGCAAGGCCCGAGCACTCAGGCCCCGGAGACCGCAGCCCTGGATCAAGGCCCCGCTCTGCTCTCCGTAGCTGGGGGGCTGGGGCTTCCTGTTTGGCCCCCCGAGCCTCAGTTTCCCCACCTGGATGATGGCAAAACCAGAACAGACAGAACCCCTCCCTGAGATGGGGGTGAAGCCCAAGGCGGGCCCTCGGCCCGGGGCCTGGCTCTCGGCAGCTGCTCAGTGACCGATGGCCTCCTGTCCGCCCCACGTCGGGCCGTGTCCAGGGCGTGCGCTCGGCGGCCCCGCAGACGGCCCTGGGTCGGTTCTGCATTCACAATAAATCCGTGGTCGCCGTCCCATATTCCTCACACCCGCCGTGTGCGACAGGGAACCGCCTGTGACCCTAGCACGTGCTCCGTGGAGGACGCCCCTCCACGCGGAGACATCGCGGACCCAGAGGGCTCCCCTCGTGTTGACATCAACGACAGGTGCCACGTGGGACACTAAAGGCGAGAGGGGCACGCACCAGCACACCGCCCCCGGGCGGCCGGAGTGCGGGGCCGCTGGAACCGGGTCCCCTGCACATGCGTGGGGCGGGGGGGGGGGTGCAGAGGGTGGAGGGCGTCTTGGTTCATCTCCTCGAAGATCTCGGGGGTCCCCAGCACCCCCGACCCCCCTTGGCAAGCGCCGATGCACACTAGTGAGCGGCTCTGGGCAAAGCAGGCGGAAGGAGAGCCTGGGGTCCCAGCACAGGAAGGAGCATTTGGGGGCACGGCCCACGGATGACGGGGCGCCGCCTGCTCCTGCCCTTTAGGGAGCCAGAGCCGGACGCCAGCGCTGACGCATCACAGGGCGGTTTGTGCCAGGAGATGACCCCGAGGTGACCCGGAGATGACCTGCAGATGACCCGGAGGTTACCCAGAATGGCCCCTGCAGACTCGCGCTCAGAGAGAAGGCCCTGGGCCTTTCGTCTGAAGACAAATGCCCGGTTGACCTTTACGTGCGTTAAGGAGAGACACAGGTCTAAGCTCACCGTGCGCGGTGGGTCCCCTCTCCCACCGGTCCAGGGTGCTGTCAGTGCAGGTGCTGAGGGCGTGGGCCCCCCGCCCAGCCTCCCCGCGTGGACAGCAGCTCCGAGCCGAGTGCCTGCCTGTGACCGCCCCCCAGGGCTCCCCGTAGACACCGGGTGCAGGAACCAGCCCGGAGCAGAACCACCCCACCCCCCCACCCCCACCCCCACGCGGCCCAGGGCCTGTGCACAGCGCGTGTGCGGACCGTGCTGCCGGAACCGCACGTGTGGACCTGCCTCTCCTAGCGGGACCGTGGCCCCTGGGGACCCTCGGGCCAGGCCGGGCCCAGGCGCAGGCACCCGCCGCTGAGGGGACGGCCCAGGTGCAGAGGCCACAGGGAGGGGCAGGGGTGCAGCCGAGGGGGGGTGGGGAGGGAGGGGGTGCTACGACAGGGACAGAGGGAGCCCTGGGGCCGACCCAGCCTGGGACCTCAGGCACGACCCGTGACCGTGAGGTCGGCGTCAGCCTTCCCGGCCCCGCCCCGAGCTCTGGGGCACGGAACGTTCTGGTTGCGTAGCTTTCGCAAGATGCTCCCTGGGACGCCCCACTGACTCACCAGCCCTGGACCTCAGACCTCAGCGCTGCCCCGTGGCTGAGGGGGACCGGGGGCTGAGCACGCCCTTAAACGCACACACACGCGTGCACACACATATGCACACACACGCGCGCTCACACATGCACACACGCGCGCGCACACATACACGCACACACACGCATGCACACGCACACGCACACACAGCAAAGGCCAGCCCTGAAGGTGCTGCCGCCCGCGCTGCAGAAACAGCCGGGAGGGGGTGCGGGGAGGGGGTGGGGGGAGGGGGTGCGGGGAGGGGGTGGGGAGGGGCTGGGGGAGGGGCTGGGGGAGGGGGTGGGGGGAGGGGGTGCGGGGAGGGGGTGCGGGGACACCGGGCTCACGTGGGAGGAACGTGCAGAACGGCCGGCGATGGATTCCGGAGGCCGCAGGCCTTTCCCGCCCACCTCACCCCCTCTCCCGTGGCGGGACCCCCGCGGCCAGGAAGGCGCTCCATCTCAGCGGGCGTGGCCGAAGCTGCCTGCCCGCTCAGCCGGCGTGGGCCCACAGGGCACAGCCACAGGGCACAGGCCGGGGCCCCACTCCTTCCCTGGACCCTCGGCCAGCTCAGGGGCCGCCTCTGTGATTGGCCGAGGAGCGGCCCTGGGCCCTGATGATGGCCCCCGCCTGGCCAGGCGCCTCGAGCTGCGTCCTGGGGCCGAGGGGCCTGCGAGGCTGGGGGCCCAGAGCAGCCCCGGTCCTTACACGGGTCGGGGCGGGGCGGGGCGGGAGGAGGGAGGTGTGAGGTGCTGCCCGGCAGGCGGTGCCCACACTGACAGCCCTGAGGCTGGCGCTGGGCTCTGACCCCGGAACTAGGAGGTGACACACTTGTCTTAAGCCATCGCTTTGGGGTGACTTGTTACAGCAGCCTCAGGACACTGCAGCCCCTCAGGCCGACTGCCGTCCCTCCCCCAGGACCCCGCCCCTCCTCCCAGGACCCCCGCCCCTCCTCCCAGGACCCCCCGCCCCTCCTCCCAGGACCCCCCGCCCCTCCTCCCAGGACCCCCCGCCCCTCCTCCCAGGACCCCCGCCCCTCCTCCCAGGACCCTGCCCCTCCCCCAGGACCCCGCCCCTCCTCCCAGGACCCCGTCCCTCCTCCCAGGACCCCCCTCCCTCCTCCCAGGACCCCGTCCCTCCTCCCAGGACCCCCCTCCCTCCTCCCAGGACCCCGTCCCTCCTCCCAGGACCCCCCTCCCTCCTCCCAGGACCCCGCCCCTCCTACCAGGACCCCCGTCCCTCCTCCCAGGAACCCCTGTCCCTCCCCCAGGACCCCGCCCCTCCTCCCAGGACCCCGCCCCTCCTCCCAGGACCCCCTCCCTCCTCCCAGGACCCCGCCCCTCCTCCCAGGACCCCCTCCCTCCTCCCAGGACCCCCCCCCGTCCCTCCTCCCAGGAAACGCTGTCCCTCCTTCCAGGAACTGCTGTCCCCGCTACTCCCCAGGGAGCCCTGTGGGCGAGGTTCTGGGAAAAACCAGGCTCTGCCCACCCACAGGCCACGCCGCCCACAGTGCCCGTCCCTGCGGGATGAGGCCGAGGTGCCTCCAGGAGCCGGCTTGGCCTGGGGTCCCCGTGGGGTCAGCTGGGGAGAGGCCATTCCCAGGGAGGCTGACACGAGACGCATGAGCCTCTGCAGAATGTTCGAGAGCTGGCTCCTGAGCGGGGCCACACCGAGGGAAAGGGACTCGTCAGTCAGCCCTCACGACCCCCCCGCCTGCCCTTCTGCTCAGACACATCCTCTGCTGGCAAAGCTGCTCCTGGCTGTTGTCAAGAGATGGGGTCCCCTCACTTCCAGATCTGGACTCACCAGCCCCCCTTCCCCCAACATACCCCGCGGGGGCAGCGCTGGCGAGAGGCTCCCCCAGAGTGGTCTCTCCAGAACTGGGGACCAACCAGAGTCCCCACCGCCCCCCGATGGCCTGGCCTTCCAAACCCCACTCTGGAGACACCCAGGACAGCCCGGGACCCGAGTGTCCACAGGGACACGGTCTCAGACCCGCAGCCCCGGAGCCAGGCAGGCGGCGGGTCGGGGAGCAGCCCGGGGGGAGCGGAGGGCCCGGGGGGAGCGGAGGGCCCGGGGGGAGCGGAGGGCCTGGGGTCATTCAACCTCTGAACCCGGACGTCTGAACCCAGCACTGGGCCCGTCTGGGGTCAGGGCAGGGCCTCACCCCCGGCTCACCCTGCAGAGCCCCTGGTCACACCCGACCCCTCTCCCTGGGATCCTGCCTCCCTCCGCGGTCACCCCAGGGAGCAGGCAGGGGAGGCTGACCTCTGACCTCCCCGGCAGCACCGTCACACACGCAGACACCAGAAAGCCCGGGCTCAGCACAGCTTCGGGTCCCGTGGGGGCCCATGTTTAATTCCGGAGGAAAGCACAGCACCCGTGGTTCGCTCGACAGCGCACGGACGCAGGGAGGGCGGGGCGGTACGGGGGGGGCGGGGGGGGGCGCCCCGTGTCGCTTTGGTTTGGGGGAGGGCTCCAGGCCACCTCGCAGAGCGGCACCTGGGCCGTCACCAAGAACGGGCCTCGAAGCAGAGCAGAGGCTGCCCTCGGGGGAGGGCCCGGCAGACACCGCGTCCGCGTGGCACAGCGGGCACAGACGGACGGGCCTGGCGTGTAAAAGGACCCGCACACGGAACCAGCGGCACGGGGACCACCACCGGCGTGTGCTCCTGTGAGAAGCAGAACTGGGCCGCACGCGGTCACGTGCAGAGGAGGGCGTGAGGCGAGGCCGTGGCCGCGGCCGGGCCGGGCAGCAGAATCCCGGTGAACGTGGGGCATCCGCGGGCGGAGACGTGGGTCCCGGGAGCGCCGTGTCCAGAGCGGGGAGCCGGGAGCCGCGTCAGCCACAGAACCGGAGGGAGCCCACTCCTAACATGCACCCGTGCACACACGCATGCACGCACGCACGCACACGTGTGTGCTGCAAATAAATACACACACACTGCCGTCCCTGCCGCCCGCTGTGCTGGGGCCAGACCTCCCGTGGCTGGAGCTCCGCGCCCGCCGGCCGGGACAAAGGCGGGGCTGTCCCTGGAAGCGGGTGTCCGGACACGGCTCCTCCGTGGCAGGAACAGCCAGGCCGCGGGGCCCCAGACCCCGCGCTCACCTCCCCCGGGCTGCGCGCTCCCCCGGCAGGAAGACAGCGTGGCGGGAGGCCGAGCTGATCCTCACGCCGGAGCGACGCCGGGTGTGGAGGTGTGGAGGCCTGCCGGGTGGGTGTGGGGTGCTGGCGCTGTCCGACGCGGCGTCCGGGACCTCAGGGCGCTCCGGTCTGGGCCACAGGGCCCCTCCCGACAGCACTGGAGCCAGAAGCTTCACTGGGACCCCGGGCGGGTACCCCGTGGGCTCCGGGCCCCTCGATCCTTCCCCGTCGCCTCCAGGAAGCCACGAGGCCTTCAGCCCGCCCAGGGCACAGCAGGCTGCGCGAGGCCCAGAAGGTTCTCCCGGGGATCCAGCGCTCCACGCTCGGCCCGTGGGGCTCACGAGCTGAGTTTCTGCATCAGGACGGGGTGTCTTGTCGCCTGTGAGCTGAGCCAGGGCCTCGGCCACACCTGGCGGAGCAGGTGAGCAGCAGAGCCCGTGGCGGCCAGAACCGAAAGTGCAGCCCGGCCGCTCCTAATTCCCAGGGGTGTGCGGCCCCCGACACTGCTCAGCCACAGCCGGTCTCCCCTCCATCCCGACCGGGTTCTGCTGCAGGTACACACGGAACACGCTCTGAGCAAACCCTGCCGAGGGGAGAGCGGCCGTGGGCTCTCCACCTGAGAGTGAGCACTGAGGCCACGGGAGGAGCCCCCCCACACCCAGCGGGTTTGTGTCTGAAGGGGGGGGGGGGGCTGACTTCGGAGTAAAAGGGACAAGACAAAGCGTCCCCAGCCCCAGGGGAGTCAGCGGCCCACAGAGCGCGTCAGAGCCAATGAGACCTGTGGGTCCTGGCAGGCCCCGTGGGGTGACCTCCAGCGTGACCTGCACTCTGACCTCCAGCGTGACCTCCAGGCAGACCCTGGCCTCGAGGGGGACTGCAGGCCACCAGGGGGGCCTCCGGTGGCCTCAGGGGGAGGAGCCTCGTGAGGGGCCGACGGCCGGCTGTGACATCGCAGAGGACTCTGGAAGGTCCCACAGACCAGTGCCCGGGGCAGGAGCCTCGGGGTGGGGGCTCCTCACGCTGAGTCCCGGCTCCCGTGCTGGGAGACGTCTGCGATCACCGTGACGCTGCGCCTGCGCCCGGCGCGCCCGGCCTCACGTCTTCCTCCAGGCGAACGCCTCGTCGGCCAGGACCTGCGCCAGCCGGGCGTTGAAGGGCCCGTAGAAGTCCCGCAGGAGCCGCTGGGTGAGCGGCCACATGGGCCCCAGGCTGCGGTCCTCGGGGCGCCGGGCGTTGGAGGCGGGGCTCCTGGTCATCAGGGCCTCCTGCTTCTCGCTCAGCGGCCCTGGAGCGCGGGGGGCAGAGGCGGAGGCTGAGGGGCGCCGGGCGGGGCAGGCCTCCCGCCGCTTCCTGCGGAGACGGGAGCCTTCCCCGCGCCCTTCGGCGGCGGGACCCCCGTCACCCACCCGTGCACCTGCTGAGACGCCCACCCGCCCGCCACTCCACCGGGGAACAGGCCGCAGCGTCTCTCCCTCCAGGGGACCGCCCGTCCTCCCCGGGACCCCGCCCCACACCACGCACAGCTGGTGCCGAACGGCCTCCCAGCTCAGCCCGGCCCTGCCCATCCCTGCCCATCCCTCCTGGCCCTGCCCATCATGACCATCCCTGCCCATCCCTGCCTGGCCCTGCACATCCCTGCCCATCCCTGCCCATCCCTCCTGGCCCTGCACATCCCTGCCCATCCCTGCCCATCCCTGCCATCCCTGCCCATCCCTGCCCATCCCTGCCCATCCCTGCCTGGCCCTGCACATCCCTGCCCATCCCTGCCTGGCCCTGCCCATCCCTGCCCATCCCTGCCCATCCCTGCCCATCCCTGCCTGGCCCTGCCCATCCCTGCCCATCCCTGCCTGACCCTGCACATCCCTGCCCATCCCTGCCTGGCCCTGCACATCCCTGCCCATCCCTGCCTGACCCTGCACATCCCTGCCCATCCCTGCCTGTCCCTGCACATCCCTGCCCATCCCTGCCTGGCCCTGCACATCCCTGCCCATCCCTGCCTGACCCTGCACATCCCTGCACATCCCTGCCTGACCCTGCACATCCCTGCCCATCCCTGCCTGACCCTGCACATCCCTGCCCATCCCTGCCTGACCCTGCACATCCCTGCCCATCCCTGCCTGACCCTGCACATCCCTGCCCATCCCTGCCTGACCCTGCACATCCCTGCACATCCCTGCCTGACCCTGCACATCCCTGCCCATCCCTGCCTGACCCTGCACATCCCTGCCCATCCCTGCCTGACCCTGCACATCCCTGCCCATCCCTGCCTGGCCCTGCACATCCCTGCCCATCCCTGCCTGGCCCTGCACATCCCTGCCCATCCCTGCCTGACCCTGCACATCCCTGCACATCCCTGCCTGACCCTGCACATCCCTGCACATCCCTGCCTGGCCCTGCACATTCCTGCCCATCCCTGCCTGGCCCTGCACATCCCTGCACATCCCTGCCCATCCCTGCCTGACCCTGCACATCCCTGCCCATCCCTGCCCATCCCTGCCTGGCCCTGCCCATCCCTGCCTGACCCTGCACATCCCTGCCCATCCCTGCCTGACCCTGCCCATCCCTGCCCATCCCTGCCTGGCCCTGCACATCCCTGCCCATCCCTGCCTGGCCCTGCCCATCCCTGCCTGGCTCTGCCCATCCCTGCCTGACCCTGCACATCCCTGCACATCCCTGCCCATCCCTGCCTGACCCTGCACATCCCTGCCCATCCCTGCCTGACCCTGCACATCCCTGCCCATCCCTGCCTGGCCCTGCACATCCCTGCCCATCCCTGCCCATCCCTGCCTGGCCCTGCCCATCCCTGCCTGGCCCTGCACATCCCACCCCCTCCCTGCCCACCCCTGCCCACAAGCTCCAGCGACCTTCGACCTCCGTACCGAGGCTGAGGAACTGGCAGACCCTCCGCATGGTGGACTTGACGTCGGACGCGTGGTCCTCCAGGCGCAGGACGAGGAGCTGCTCTCTGTCGAACACGGCGAGCCAGTCCAGCAGGTACACAGCGTACAGCCCCACCTGCAGCCGCACCTGGACGGGGAAGGCGCTGTTCCAGGGCAGCCCCGGCGCCGCCCGGGGCGCGGTGTCCGGGGCCAGACCCCAAGAGGGCCTGGCGAGCCAGCGGCCTCAGACGCTGGATTCTAAAGGCCGCGCATTCCTTTCCAGACATCTGTAGCATGTTCTCTTTAGATACATTTTTATTTCAGATCAGCTGCCTCCTGCACGCCCCCTACTGGGGATCGAGCCCGCAGCCCAGGCCTGTGCCCTGACCAGGAATCAAACCCATGACCTCCTGGTTCCCAGGTTGACGCTCAACCACGGAGCCACACCCGCCGGGCACACCACGCATTCCTGCAAGACTCCCGCTTCGGGGGGCACTTAATCCTCGTGACGACCCTGTGGGCGGCTTCCCGGCACGGTTCAAGTCCTGTCAGGGCGCATGCAGGGTGTGGGTTCCATCTCTGGTCGGGGTGCGTACGAGAGGCAACTGATCAATATTTCTCTCTCTCCTCTCCTTTCCCCTCTCTCTAAAATCAACAAAAACATATTTAAAACAATAAAAAGCACCTGCCTCCTGCTGATTCAGACCTCTGCCCCCAGCGGCCCCATCCCCTGAGGTTCCAGGCCGTGGGCCCTGGCGCTGCACCCCGAGCCTGCCCGTGACTCGCCACGCGGCTCTGGGCGCCAGGGACCCTCGGGAGCCCCCGTGCCTCCCCGTAAGGTGGGTTGGATCTCGGGGCCCCTGGGAGGACCGAGCCGGAGGGTCCCTGGAGGAACCAGGACGGTGCCAGTTCAGTAACGCACGCGCCCGAGTCCCTTCCCCTCCGGGGAACGGGGTTTCCGAACGTCCGACCTGGCAGACGTCCAGCTGCACCAACGTGGAGGCCGGGCCGCGCCGTGAACCTGTCACCCAGCCTCCGCAGGGTCTCCTTCGCAGCTGCAGTGCCAGCGGGAAGCTGAGGGCGGGCACGCCCGGTCCTCGCTGTGGGAGGAAGTGGCCGCGGGCATCCCGCCTCCGGGAGGCACTGACGACGGGCGAGCCCTGGCCAGGCAGCCCAGCGGTGGGACTGGCATCCCCACAGCAAGGTTGCAGGTTCGCTCCCCGGTCAGGGCGCATACAAGAAGCAACTGATAAATGCATGGATAAGTGGAACCACAAACCGATGTCTCTCTCTCTCTCTCTCCCTCCCTCTCGCTCTCTCAAATCAGTAAATAAAAAGTAAAAGTAAAAGTAAAATAACGGCAGAGGACAGGCACACCGGCTCGCTCTGTCCCGTGGCAGATGCACTGCTCTCTGTTAAGTCGCTTTGTAAGGCAGCGCTATGACCGCCTCGGAGTTACTCGCCACTGGCGCTCCCATGGGGACGTGCAATCCGCCTGCTCACCAATTTCTGTTGGTTTTTCTCACGCGAATCGGCCTTCCGTCTAGTGACGGCCCAGCCGATGGACGAACTACCCCTCCTAAGCCCACAGCAGCCTGGGAGAGTGGCAGCTCTCTCCCGCTCCTTCCGCTCTGAAACCCATAAACACACACACACACACACACACACACACACAAAACCACCCTGCCTCCCGTGTTGATGCTGAAATCCCCGACACCACCCGCATCAGCAGCCTGGGCCGGGGCGGGGGGCGGCGGGGCAGGGGGGGGGCGGGGGGGGGGGGGCCGCGGGGCAGGCTCGGGGTGCGCACCGGCATGGCGTTGTTGAGGCTGTTGTTGTAGACGCAGGCGCGCAGCGAGGAGTCCAGCAGGCAGGCCTCGAACAGCTGCAGCGCCTCCGTCACCTTCTCGTGGAAGTCCTCGGCCGACTTGTTGGAGCTCGCGAAGTACAGGTAGTCCGAGTACAGCCTGGGAACGAGGGGACGGCGGGTCAGCGCCAGAGCGGCGGCGCCGTCGGGGACCAGGGAGACCGACGCCAATGGCCGGGGGGGGGGGGGGGGTTATTCCTTAAAACGCTACCGTCTCTCGTGGTTCCTGCAGGCGAGCCATTTTCCTGCTTCCCTTTTTAAAAAATATGTTTTATTGATGTCAGAGAGGAAGGGAGGGGGAGAGAGAGAAACATCCATGACGAGAGAGAATCATGGACCGGCTGCCTCCTGCACGCCTCACACTGGGCTGGGGATCCAGCCCACAACCCGGGCCTGTGCCCTGACCAGGGAATCGAACCCTGACCTCCGGGTTCCTAGGTCGATGCTCAAACCACTGAGCCACACGGCGGGGCCCTACTTCCCTTCATGTGTCCCCTCCCCCCACCCCAGGCTCTCCAGGACGCAGTCAGGCCCACACGGGCCCCCACCCTATAGGCACGCACACACCTGTAGGCCTGTATGTCTGTGTCCACACATGGTCTGTCCATGCAGGCCCCACCCCCACATGGTCTGTCCGTGCAGACCCCACCCCTACATGGTCTGTCCGTGCAGACCCCACCCCCACATGGTCTGTCCGTGCAGACCCACCCCCATATGCACACACCAAGCTCAGGGTCATCTGTCCGACAACCTCGGAAACCCACAGAGGATCCAAACCCAGGTGCCCAGGCGGGCGGCGCATCCTCGTCAGCGCCCCCTCCCTCTCCTGCTTTCAGGGAGCATGTCAGGGCCCCCCCGGAGCAGGTGGACGCCGCAGAGGAATGTCTGAGTCAGCAATGCCAGGACTCCCCACAACCACGTCCGGGGACAGAGTCAGGGAACCACCTTGGAGGGGGAGAGCCACTTGCTGGGTTAAACCTGCTCAGAAAATGTTGAGGACAGCGGACGTAAAAGGCTAAGCACCAGCCCAGCCAGTGCTGAGTGTCAGCCTGTGAGCCAGGAGGTCGGGGTTCGATTCCCGGTCAGGGCACAAGCCCAGGGTTGTGGGCTCCATCCCCAGTGGGGGGTGTGCAGGAGGCAGCCGATCCATGATTCTCTCTCATCATTGAGGTTTCTCTCTCTCCCCTCTCCTTTCCTCTCTGAAATCAATTAAAAACAAAACACCAACGTTAAAAAGATCCAATGTAAAGAGACACCCCTAAACGTCAACGTTTTAGTCTTTAAAATCAACTCTCCAGGACGAAGCAGGGAAAACGCAGGAGACGTTTAGTCGACATAAACTCCTAACAAACCGTCACAGAGCCGCAGGCACACGGATGCAGCCTCGGGATGCATCAACAGAGGTCAGGCATTGAGAACGTGGGAGGGTGTCGCTCGGCTCCCCCCCGGCAGGCCAGGACCCCTGGGGACCCTTTTCTGAGCGGCTGCAGCCAGAGAAGGGAGCCGGCAGGAAGGCGCCTGCTTCCGAGGCGGAAAAGCTGTCCTGAGCGGAGAGACCCGCCCGGGTTCCTAAGGGGCTGGCCGGTCCGCGGAAGGTTCAGGAAGGAAGACAGGCAGATGTCCCAGCTGGGCTGTCCTGCGTGACGTGAGCGGCCGCGCAGCAGGAGCCCAAGGCTGCAGGGGACGAGGCCCCGGGCAGAGCGAGGGCCAGGGGCCCCGAGTGTGGGGGTGACAAGCCCCCTCCGCAGAGCCACCTCACTTTCGCCCCGACAGACGGGTGTCCATTGGGCCTGTTTCCAGCAGCGCCTCCAATACCGGCCCAACACGCTCCGGCCTTCTGTGCCGCCGCTGCCGAGGCGCTGGGCTGAGCGGGGAGGCGGCGGCTGCGCCGGGTCCACGCTCCCCAGCTCCGGTCCCGAGCCCGGTCCGGGACCCCCACGCCTGGGAGGCAGTGGGGTTGCATGTGTGTGCTGGGGGGCAAGCTCCCTGACCTGCTGTGTCTCTCCCCCGCCTCCCCCGGGACAAAGCTGCAGCCATCATGAGCTGGAAGGCCCTCCAGGTAGGAGCTGGACAGGCACCACGGCCACGCTGCATCCCCCCGACAGGCACCCACGGCCACGCTGCATCCCCCCGACAGGCACCCACGGCCACGCTGCATCCACCCCGACAGGCACCACGGCCACGCTGCCTTCACCCCGACAGGCACCACGGCCACGCTGCATCCCCCGACAGGCACCACGGCCACGCTGCCTTCACCCCGACAGGCACCACGGCCACGCTGCATCCCCCGACAGGCACCCACGGCCACGCTGCATCCCCCGACAGGCACCCACGGCCACGCTGCATCCCCCCGACAGGCACCACGGCCACGCTGCATCCACCCCGACAGGCACCACGGCCACGCTGCATCCCCCCGACAGGCACCACGGCCACGCTGCATCCCCCCGACAGGCACCACGGCCACGCTGCATCCCCCGACAGGCACCCACGGCCACGCTGCACCCCCCGACAGGCACCACGGCCACGCTGCATCCCCCGACAGGCACCCACGGCCACGCTGCATCCCCGACAGGCACCACGGCCACGCTGCATCCCCCGACAGGCACCACGGCCACGCTGCATCCCCCCGACAGGCACCCACGGCCACGCTGCATCCCCCCGACAGGCACCCCCGGCCACGCTGCATCCCCCCGACAGGCACCCCCGGCCACGCTGCATCCCCCCGACAGGCACCACGGCCACGCTGCATCCCCGACAGGCACCACGGCCACGCTGCATCCCCGACAGGCACCACGGCCACGCTGCATCCCCCGACAGGCACCACGGCCACGCTGCATCCCCCGACAGGCACCACGGCCACGCTGCATCCCCCGACAGGCACCCACGGCCACGCTGCACCCCCCGACAGGCACCACGGCCACGCTGCATCCCCCGACAGGCACCCACGGCCACGCTGCATCCCCGACAGGCACCCACGGCCACGCTGCATCCACCCCGACAGGCACCCCCGGCCACGCTGCATCCACCCCGACAGGCACCCCCGGCCACGCTGCATCCACCGACAGGCACCACGGCCACGCTGCATCCCCCCGACAGGCACCACGGCCACGGTGCATCCCCCGACAGGCACCACGGCCACGCTGCATCCACCCCGACAGGCACCCACGGCCACGCTGCATCCACCCCGACAGGCACCCCCGGCCACGCTGCATACCCCGACAGGCACCCACGGCCACGCTGCATCCCCCGACAGGCACCACGGCCACGCTGCCTTCACCCCGACAGGCACCCACGGCCACGCTGCATTCACCCCGACAGGCACCCACGGCCACGCTGCATCCCCCCGACAGGCACCCACGGCCACGCTGCATCCCCCGACAGGCACCCACGGCCACGCTGCATCCCCCGACAGGCACCACGGCCACGCTGCATCACCCCGACAGGCACCCACGGCCACGCTGCATCCCCCGACAGGCACCCACGGCCACGCTGCATCCCCCGACAGGCACCCACGGCCACGCTGCATCCCCCGACAGGCACCCACGGCCACGCTGCATCACCCCGACAGGCACCCACGGCCACGCCTCTCAGCTCCCGCGTCTCCCGAGCCTGGCCCCCTGGCCCCGCCTTCCTTCCCGTGTGCTCCGTGTCCTCCCCTCCTCTCCAGGGCGCCGGTCACGGATCGGGGGCCCCGCGAATCCAGTGTGACCTCCTTACTCAGACTTCCACCATAGACCCCAGTCCCAGCAAGGTCACGTCCCACGTCCGGGCTCGGGCCTGGACGCCCAGTTCCACCAGTGACGCGGTCACCAGGCAAGGAAAGGAAGACGGCGGCCTGGCAGCGTCCTCAGCGCCTGGCGGGCGGCCCGTCGGGGTTGGACGTGGCCTGTGGAGCTCCGTGGGAAGAAGCGGGTGCAGCGTGAGGACCCCCAGCCCCCGAGCTGCTGGGCTGCACTGGCCTGGCCGCGCCCCCTCCCCATCGGCCCCGAGGGTGTCACAGCCACTCCGTCCAGACTCTTCCTTCCCGCTGGTCTCACGGAAGAGCCGGAGCCGCACACCCAGAGCCGACCGGACAGGCCTCGGTCAGGTCCGGAGACGGGGACCCCAGGCGTTAGCCCCCCCGATTCCAGGGGCATTTCTCACTTCCTGGCGGTGCCCGCAGAGCAGCCGGGTCCAGGCCAACCGGCCGCAGTGGCCAAGAAAGCATCGCAACCGCTGAGACGCAGAGGATCACCCCGGACAATATTTACGTAAGAAATACCACGGGCTTTGCAAGCCCAGCTGGTTTATTTTCTTTCAAGAGGCACAATCCAGTTTGTGACGCGGAGAAAGACTATTCTTTCAATCCGCCTCGTCTCCTCCCCACCCCCGCCCGGGACAGGAAGTCTAAACCGCTCACCGCTCACCCCTCACCCCGCTGGGGTGACGCAGTGGTGGAGCGTTGACCTATGAGCCAGGAGGTCAGGGTTCGATTCCCGGTCAGGGCACAGGCCCGGGTGGCGGGCTCGATCCCCAGTGAGGGGCGGGCAGGAGGCGCCGATCAGTGACTCTCCCTCACCATGGACGTGTCTCCCTCTCCCATCCTCTCTGAGAGCCACGCCGTTACAAATGACGACAACAGAGCACCCACCTCTCCACGGGGTCCCTGAGCATGACGATGAGCCGGGCGTCCGGCTGGACGGCGCGGATGAAGTCCTGCGTCAGGAAGGGCGGCTCGCCGTCCGTGCTGTTGTCGTAGAAGAAGGTCCAGGCGTTGTTATCCCACATGGTGGACGCGCTGGCCTCCCCTGGAGCGGAGACGCGGCCGGTGAGCAGCGCCGAGTGACGGGGCCCCCGAGCGGCCTGAGCCAGGACCACCCCTGGCTGATGCCTTCCCCTCACCCGCTTGTGGGGGCGCGAGCGGGTCCCCACGCTGGCAGGCTGGCCTCCAGGGAGTGGAGGCTGAGACCCACCCCCTGCCACAGTGACACACACACACACACCAAGGATCTCAGGGTGGCTCAGGGGTTGAGCATCGACCTATGACCCAGGAGGTCAGGGTTCAATTCCTGGTCAGGGCACAGGCCCGGGTTGCGGGCTCCATCCCCAGTGTGGGGCGTGCAGGAGGCAGCCGGTCCATGCTTCTCTCTCATCACTGATGTTTCTCTCTCTCCCTCTCCCTTCCTCTGACACAATAAATACACATATTTTTAAAAGGACCTCAATCTGGACATGACGGTGACCCAGGCGGCACTGAGCGTGCGTCCGCCGATCGTCCCTCCAGGACGTGCCAAGACCTCCGCCGGCACCGGCCCCCCAACTCCAGGCTGTGTAACTGCTCGCCGTGCACGCTCTGCGGCGTGGAAGGGCCCGCGGAGCACGAGGAGGCGATTCCCATCAGGGACGGAGGCCGCGGGCGCTGGTCCTCATTCGGAATCGTGTGCAGTCGGCATCGACTCCGCTGGGAAACCCCACGGCCAGTTCTCGGCTCTCGGAGGGCTCCCGGGACCCCCGTCTCGGGCTGGGGTCCGGCACGCCCACCCCAGCCCCCCCACACAGCCGCCTCCCCTCAGTCCTTCCTGGGGAGCTTTTCTGTGTGTGTGTGTGTGTGTGTGTGTGTGTGTGTGTGTTTTAAGAGAAAAGCCATAGAATACAGAAAGAAAAGTCAATCAGAGTCCTTTGAAAGTTCCACTCACAGTGAATAAGGGACCATTAGGACAAGGCAAGTATTTTAGACTAAAATGCAGATTCTGTCAGATGTCACAAATGAGCTGGCTCTACAAGCAAGAAGCATTGTCTACCCACCCATCCATCCCCACCCATCCATCCATCCCCACCCATCCCCACGCATCCATCCCCACTTATCCCCACCCATCCACCCCCACCCATCCATCCTTCACCCATCCATCCCCACCCATCCATCCCCACCCATCCATCCCCACTTATCCCCACCCATCCACCCCCACCCATCCATCCTTCACCCATCCATCCCCACCCATCCATCCCCACCCACCCATCCCCACCCATCCATCCTTCACCCATCCTCACCCATCCATCCCCACCCATCCATCCCCACCCATCCATCCATCCCCACTTATCCCCACCCATCCATCCCCACTTATCCCCACCCATCCACCCCCACCCATCCATCCTTCACCCATCCATCCCCACCCCTCCATCCCCACCCATCCCCACCCATCCATCCCCACCCACCCATCCCCACCCCTCCATCCCCACCCCTCCATCCAGAAAGCGTTCAGCTGGTGTACCAGATGTCGGCACTGCACTTGGCGTTGGGGACAGAGCAGGGAAACAGGACAGGTAACCCCTCCTCTCAGACGGGATCTGGGGCAAGACCGACAGGTCAGCACTCGGAGCCCCGTGTGCGCTCGGACGGGCAGAGCAGGGGGCGGGGGCAGAGGCAGCACCTTTCGACGTGTCTAGAGCCCCGGCTCCAACGCGCACGGCCACTCGGGCCCTTCGTGGCTCAGCCACCGGCCCAGGCCACAGAGGAAAGGCCCGCTGGCCGGGGGCTGAGATAAGGAAAGACCCCACAGCCCTAGCCAGGCTCTAACCGGGCAGGGCTGCGTCACAGTTCAGGGCTGGGAGGAGCCCAGAACGGATCTGGTCCAACAAGCCCATTTTACAGATGTGCAGACTGAGGCCAGGACCGCGAAGACCGACTCGGCACAGGGTACACGAGCAGGGCTGGACGCCAGCTCCCCCCGCCTCTCCGCTGCCATGAAACTCAGCACGCTCTGCTCCGGGTCAGCACGGGGCAGCCTGTCTGTCCGTTGTTCTCCCTTTTCGAACGGAGACGTAAGTGCACCAGGAAACCGAGCGGAGGCTTCCCTTCCCCGGCCCGGCAGGCACAGGGGGTGGGAGTCCCCGTCAAACAGTAATGAGACTTGTGGTTGGGGTGTCTGGACCCCGGGGCTGTAAGACAGCAAGCAGCCCTTTCAGGCTGGGAGCGAGGGGTGGCTCTCCTGTGGCTCCCAGGCCTCGGGTTAGAGCTAAAACTGGAAACAAAAACGCCAGGACGGAGGCAGGTTGGACCAGAGAATCCTAAGCAAAGACCGGTCTTCCAAAGGGTCGGTCACAGTCCCTCCCAGTCACGGCTAACCGAGGCACTGAATTGGGAGATAAAATACAACAATCTTGGTAAATTTTAACAATGGGTTACCTGCCCATTTAAGCAAAATGTGTGATTTGATGTCTCTCTTTCAGGGGAGACGGGCGGACAGATGTCCTGAGCTGCCCCCCATGCAGCGAGCAGGCAGGTATGCCCCCGACAACGCCTCCTCCCGCACGAAGGCCACGGCCACGCCTCGCCCCTCCTGGCTCTGGCCTCTCAGGCACCGGGTCCGCAACCCGGGCGTGTGCCCTGACCGGGAATCGAACCGGCAACCTCTTGGTTCACAGGTCGATGCTCAGCCCCTGAGCCACACTGGCCAGGCCCTTCAAGAAGCGTCCCCGTGTCTGCTGGGAGGGCCGGCGTCTGGGCTGGGCGAGGTGAGCGCCGGGGAGACGGCAGGGCCTGCGGGACGGGCACCCTCATCTCGGGGTGAGAAGGGCCGGCTCTTTAAACAGCAGTTCGCCGGCCAGGACGCCGGGCCGGTCTGTTCCAGAGGCTGCCCGTCTCCCCGGGTCCTGGCCGGGGATCACAACAGGCGCGCGAATCGCTTAATTGCCCTTTGATCCCCGTCCAGCGCCGGCGGGTTCATCCTTTGGAGGAGCCAGGCACGTGGTCTCCATTCAAACAGGAACGAGGAAACGCCACCTTAGAAACAGCCGCTCCAGCTGCACCCGCGTCTCCGTGGAACGGGGACGCCCCCAGCACGCCTGCGTCACGGACACCGCGCAGGTGAGGAGAGCGGGTCCCCGGGGTGAGAGGACGGCGGGCGGGGACACGCGCTCCTCGGGGGTCACGCCCTGTCCGCAGGCGCCGGGAGGCCCCGGGCAGGCGCGGCCGAGGGCGGAGCCGCGTACCTGTGACGATCCTGCTCCTCGGGCCCGGCTCGCCCGCCTGCAGGCCGCGGTGGATCTGGTGCGCCGCCAGGTCGAAGAGGTCCAGGTAGTCCTCCACGGGGTAGCGGTCCCGCAGCCCGTCCCTCAGGCGCACGATGCCTGCGGGAACCGGAGGCAGCGGTTACTGAGGGCAGCGCGGCCGGCGGGCTGCTGGCTCCGGCGATGACGGGGAGGGACGGAGGCCCCGGGCCGGCGTCCGCAGCCAGGCTCGGCCCAGGAGGCTGCGGGCAGGGGCGGCAGGCAGGCAGGGTGGGCCCTCGAGTTTGATGTCAGAGAGGAAGGGAGAGGGAGAGAGAGAGAAACATCAAGGATGAGAGACAATCATGGATCAGCTGCCTCCTGCACGCCCCCCACGGGGGATCGAGCCCACAACCCGGGCCTGTGCCCTGACCGGGAATCGAACCGGCAACCTCTTGGTTCATAGGTCAGCGCTCAACCCCTGAGCCACACTGGCCAGGCCCTTCAAGAACCATCACCGCGCCGAAACTGGTTTGGCTCAGTGGATAGAGCGTCGGCCTGCGGACTCAAGGGTCCCAGGTTCGATTCCGGTCAAGGGCACGTACCTTGGTTGCGGGCACATCCCCAGTGGGGGGTGTGCAGGAGGCAGCTGATTGATGTTTCTCTTTCATCGACGTTTCTAACTCTATATCCCTCTCTCTTCCTCTCTGTAAAAAATCAATAAAATATCTTAAAAAAAAAAAAAAAAAAAGAACCATCCCCGTGTCTGCTGGGAGGGCCGGCGTCTGGGCTGGGCGAGGTGAGCGCCGGGGAGACGGCAGGGCCTGCGGGACGGGCACCCTCACCTCGGGCTCTGCCCCGTGCTGCGAGTCAGCAGCCTGTCCGTCTGTCCAAACAGTAAGGGAACGGATGGTGCCGGACAGACACGTGGTTTGAGCTCGGCAGTGACCCTGGCGTCGGCCACGTGCAGCCACACTGGCCCAGCCTGAGACGGGGTGCAGGCACGGTGACCCCACAGCAGCCCCGCCCGCAGCCGCTGAGGTCCGGGGGCGTGGACACTCCCGTGGACGGACAAGAGGCTGATGGTGACCCCGGATCCAGAGGCCCGGCTCTTTGCATGAGGGAAGGGGGAGCTGTGGGCAGAGCCCCCCCAACGGAGCACCAACGGGACACCCTGGCTCCCGGGCTGCCACGCCCCAGACACATCCGTACTCTGTCCACTCCGGGAGGGACACCCGGGGTTCGGTCAAACGCTCGTCAGGAAACACACTAATCGCCGGCCCAACGTGGTCCGTGGTCCCCCTCAGGAAAACAGGGGTCCCTCCTGAGAGCCTGGCCCCCAGGAAACGCCTCGGCCTCAGCCTCGGCCCTCGGCCCGCCCAGACTCCGCATTCGTCATCCCGGCTCCGGTGACCGATGCCTCCTGGCAGAGGGAGAAGGTCAAGGAGAGGAAAGAGTGACCGGGCCCAGGGTGGCCCGGGCGGGGCAGGAGCCACAGCAGGAGGGACGGCGAGGCCACGCCCACCCGTGGGGAAGGGGCGCTGGGATCCCCATCCAGACAGGCACCGAGAATCGTCTCCACGTGGCTTCCTTCCAGCCGAGCCAGGTGCCACGGGGGAGGACACGGGCTCAGAGCAGCTGAGCGGGCGCCTGGGCCCAGGCTGAGCCCCAGGGAGGAACCCGCCCCTGGGCAGCCTTTCTCCGTCTCCCCCAGCCCGGGGGGCTGCAGGGCCAGGTCAGAGCGGGAGGGGCCAGGTCAGAGCTGAGAGGGGAGAGGTCAGAGGGGGAGGGGCCAGGTCAGAGGGGGAGGGACAGGTCAGAGCTGAGAGGGGAGAGGTCAGAGCGGGAGGGACAGGTCAGAGCTGAGAGGGGAGAGGTCAGAGCGGGAGGGACAGGTCAGAGCGGGAGGGACAGGTCAGAGCTGAGAGGGGAGAGGTCAGAGCGGGAGGGACAGGTCAGAGGGGGAGGGGACAGGTCAGAGCGGGAGGAAACAGGTCAGAGCGGGAGGGGACAGGTCAGAGCGGGAGGGACAGGTCAGAGGGGGAGGGGACAGGTCAGAGGGGGAGGGGCCAGGTCAGAGCGGGAGGGGACAGGTCAGAGCGGGAGGGGAGAGGTCAGAGGGGGAGGGGCCAGGTCAGAGGGGGAGGGGAGAGGTCAGAGCGGGAGGGGACAGGTCAGAGGGGGAGGGGACAGGTCAGAGCGGGAGGGGACAGGTCAGAGGGGGAGGGGACAGCCCCTGACACATGTCCACCCGCTCCTGCCCTCAGGCTCCACGTGACCAGGCGGGCTGCCCGTTCTGCGCCGTCCCGGGCCCTGCACCCCACGGCACTCGGTAGCTCCCGGGTGGCTGGGGCCGGTTCCTGGCCGTGGACGTTTGCCCGGGACCTCGGACAAGGGGAGGGTCTGACTCTGCGTCTGCGCCCGGGAGCCCAGCCCAGAGCCTGGCCCAGAGCAGGTGCCTCCCTCCCACCGGCCCCCGGACCTCAGTGAGAGGAAGGCGTGGTGGGCCCGGCCGTGTGGCTCAGTTGGTGAGCATCGCCCTATGAACCAGGAGGTCACGACCTATGAACCAGGAGGTCACGACCTATGAACCAGGAGGTCACGGTTCAATTCCTAGTCAGGGCACATGCCCGGGTTGTGGGCTCCATGCCCGGTGTGGGGCGTGTAGGAGGCAGCTGATCAATGATGCTTTCATCATTCTTGTTCTCTCTCTCTCCCTCTTCCTTCCTCTCTGAAATCAATAAAAATAAATTTAAAAAAAGAAAAGAAGGCAAGAAGGCATGGTGAGAGATGGAGGCAGGAGCCCGGGCCACCCCTGGGCCCCTCCCCGGCCGGGGGACCGGGCGCTCACGCACCGAACCGCTTGCGCGTCCACCAGTGCGGCTCCTTGATGGCGGAGAACTTGACCTCGGGGTGCAGCCGCAGGCGGTCGTACAGGTCGGTGGTGCCGCACTTGGGCTGCCCGATGATGTAGAAGCGCGGCAGGCAGCGCAGGCGGTAGTGGCGCCCGGCCACGTGGGCCAGGTGGCCCCAGAAGGCCTTGCGCAGCGCGTCGAAGGTGGCGCGGAAGCGCTTGGAGTAGAGCGCGTAGGAGTTGGTCAGGTAGGGGTCCGAGGTGTTGTGCCCCGCGAACTCCTCGTACCAGCACGGGCTCCTGCTGCTCGGGAGAAACTTCCTGGGGATGACGGCGAACATCTGCAGCGAGGGGGGGGACACGGGAGGGACGGTCTCTGACCACGCGTGGTCCTGCCCGGACCGGACGCGCGTTCAGCGGGAGGCACTCCCTGTCGGGCTCACTCCCCGCATCGAGCACAACCGGCGAGAGCACAGGCCCTGCTCCTTCTTGGCCCGAAAATAAAAATAAAACACCTCTGAAGACAATGAAGATGCAAGTTTGATCAGGAGTCACCCTCGCGTGATTTATCTCGCACACACGCACGCGCGCGCACACACACACACACATGCACACGCACACACATGACCGGCTAAACAGCGGGGACCTTGTCACTGGTTGTCTATTGAATGGAGACAAAAACACCAGTTAGGACAGAATGGAAACAGGATGAGGGAGACCTAAAAAGCAGCTAAAAGCCGGCCGACGCGTTTGAGCGTCAACCTATGAACCAGGAGGTCACGGTTTGATTCCCGGTCGGGGCCTAGGTTGTCGGCTCCATCCCCAGTGTGGGGCCTGCAGGAGGCAGCCGATCCGTGATTCTCTCTCATCGTTGATGTTTCTATCTCTCTCTCCCTTTCCCCTCCTCTCTGACATCAATAAAAAATATTTGTTTATTAAAACATATCTTATCCTGTATAATAAAAGGCTAATTTGCAAACTGACCGAACGGCAGAATGACCGGTCGCTATGACCACCAGGGGGCAGACACTCAACGCAGGAGCTGCCCCTGGTGGTCAGTGCGCTCCCACTGGGGGAGCGCCGCTCAGCCAGAAGCCGGGCTCGCGGCTGGTGAGCGCATCGGGGGTGGCGGGAGCCTCTCCCGCCTCCGCAGCAGCGCTAAGGATGTCTGACTGTGTCCAACTAAGCTGTCGGCTGGACAGCAGCCGAGGGCTCCCGGACTGCGAGAGGGCGTAGGCCGGGCTGAGGGACCCTCCCCAAGTGCACGAATTTCGTGTACTGGGCCTCTAGTCCTATATAATGAAAACCTAATATGCTAAGTGTCCCATTGTCCGGTCGGCCATTCAACCAATCAAAGCATAATATGCTAATGATATGCTAAGCCGCTCAACCACTCGCTATGACGTATACTGACCACCAGGAGGCTGACAGTCGGACAGTCGACCAGTCGCTATAACATGCACTGACCACCAGGGGGCAGATGCTCCAACCGGTAAGTTAGCTTGCTGCTGGGGTCCAGCTGATTGGGACTGAGCGAGATGGGCCGGACACGCCCTGGAGCCCTCCCGCGGTCCCTCCCTGGCTGGCCAACCTCGTGCGTCCCTCCCTGGCCCCAACCATGCACTGGTGGGGCCCCTGGGCCTGGCCTGCGCCCTCTCGCAATCCGGGCTGAAGGACTCCCCCCACCCACCCGCCTCGAGTGCATGAATTTCGTGCACCGGGCCACTAGTATATAAATAAAATAAAAGGCAGCTGAAATCACCCGACCCCGTCAATCCTCCTTCAGCGTGTCTCGCTGCTCCAGCATCGGAAAGGCCCTTCTCAGGGAGCACTGTGACAGACACCTCTCCTGCGCACCCTGGGCCACCGGCGTCCGGTGATCCCGCCCCCGGAGAAATTTGCCCTAAAGATGCTGACAGAGCAGCATCCAGTTTCCAAAACCCGCCCATCGACAGGGTCTAGCGGGAGGCGACTCACGTGCGGCTCCTGCCTCCTGAGGATGTCTGTGCCCGGGAGCTGCCTGGCCGTGAACGCGATCCTGGCCGCGATGCTGTCGATGACCAGCCTCAGGCCCGGGGCGTCCTTCGCCGCCGAGAGGTTGCCGGCAGGCGGCGGGGGAGGCTGCTCCTTGGCGTGGCCCGGGCTCTCGCCGCCCGGCGGGCTGGGGCTGCCGGGGCCGGCTCCGTAGCGGAAGGGCGAGGCGAGCAGGAGCTCCTGGCGGGCCCCCGAGAGCACGTACGAGGCCATCACCAAGGTCATGATCACCAGCCCGAAGGCCAGGCTGCAGCGCCGCCCCCTCCCGAGGCGCCAGCACCCGCCCCAGCCCTCGCTCCCGTCCGGCCGCCCCTCCAGCACGGCCAGCAAGTTCATCTGCTTCCCGTCCACGCGGGACGTGGCGCCGGGGCCCTCCGGGGGACCGTGGGGGGCGCCTGCCCGGCCGCCAAGCCGCGGCTGGTGCGTGTCGTCGGGCGACAACTGGACGCCGCAGTCAATGCAGTGCCTCATGGTCGCGCCCGCGGCCGGCCGGCCCCAGCCATGGGCGAGGAGCCGGGGGCACGCGGCGGGCGGGCAGCGGGAAGGGCGTCGGGCGGGCACGGGAGGCGGGCGGAAGGCACCGGGTGTGAAGAGCAGCAGGCGCCGCAGCCCCGGGGCTCGGGGCAGGGCGCGCTCGGGTTCCGCGGAGAGCCGGGAGGACGGGGCCGCCCAGGGTCATGCTCTGCTGGAGCCGCGGCCTCACGCGCGGGCGCAGTCCCGCCGTCCCCCCGGGCTCCCCCGGGCACGGGAGGAAGTGCGGGAGGCCTCGCTGGAGCACGTGGGAACGCCCAGGAGGTCAGCCGGGATCATGGTCTTCTCGGGGGGCCGGGCCGGCATGCCATCCACGGGGCCCCCTTCTACATCCCGTGCTCCTGTGGAAAGTCTCCTCTCCGGGCCAGGCCAATCCTTAAAGCGTCAGATCACCTACACGGCAGAGAAAAGAGGTTTTCTTGTTTGTTCTTTTTAAAAATATTTTTTATTGATTTCAGAGAGGAAGGGAGAGGGAGAGAGAGATAGAAACATCCATGATGAGAGAGAATCATGGATCGGCTGCCTCCTGCACGCCCCACACTGGGGATCGCGCCCGTAACCCGGGCATGAGCCCTGACCGGGAATGAACCCTGACCTCCTGGTTCATAGGTCGATGCTCAACCACGGAGCCACGCCGGCCGGGCAAGAAAAGGTTTTATTCCATCGAGGATGACAGCAATAATCCAGGGGCCTCTCGCAAGGAGGCACGTCTGGGTCTCAGCCCCAGCCCCCAGGTCACAAACAAGTCACAGAGCAGCATACAGGATACAGGGAGGTTTGGGGGCCTTGGGGCCTGGCTTTGGGGTTCAGTCTCGGCCAGCAAACGTGGCCCCAACACCAGCAGCACCCGCCCCACGTCAGACACCTCGTGTTTTGCCCACCTCTGAAGCCCCCTGCGCCTCCCGACCCGGCTGAGCTCCTGGAGCCCTCAGTCCTGGGATGTGGAGTCTCCCCCAGGTTCAGGCTCAGCCGGTGCCCGTGAACTTGAGAGACGAACGGACACATCAGCGCTTTACGTCGACCGAACACCCAGGAAGGAGCACGGCTCGGCTGGGAGCCGGCGGAGAGCAAAGGCTCTCCTCTCCCGAGGCCCCGCGGCCTCCCCCGGACCCCAGCTGTACGGGCCGGGCGGGAAGCAGGAGTGAGGAGCATTCGGGAGGAGGGAGAGGCCGCTCCGCCTCAGAGTGAACCGCATAAAACCGCTCGCTCAAGGTCCCTCGGCAACTAGACCCAGCGCGCCGCGGCCCCCGTGACACACCCTCTTCCACCCTGAAATCGCTGTTCCCGGGCCTCATCCTGGGAGAAGCACGCGTCTCTCACGTCTATTTATAGAATCCTGTGGTTATAAAATGTGCTGTTGCCCGGATGATACATCTTTGTAGATGCAGTAAAAAAAATAAAGTAAAATAAAAAGGCGGCCTGGCCCGTGTGGCTCAGTGGTTGAACGCCAACCCATGAACCAAAAGGTGACCAGTTCAATGCCCGGGTTGTGGGCTCGATCCCCAGTAGGGGGCGTGCAGGAGGCAGCCGATGGATGTTTCTCCCTCATCCATGTTTCTATCTCTCTATCCCCTTCCCTTGCTCGCTCTCGCTCTAAAATCAATAAAATAAAATATTTTTTAAAAAAATAATAAACACCAAACCTTCTCAGTTTCGGGGGCAGGCGGCCGCCTCGCACGAGCTGTGTGACGGTGAGGAAGCCAGCAACCTCTCTGCGCTCCGGCTCCCTCGCCGGTAAAATCGGGATCGGAGAACCTCCCTGCCCGTTTGTAAAAGCACTCACTTCGTGCACAAAAGCGTCTGCGTCGCGTCTACACACCTTTCACATCCCCCGAAGGGGAGGTACCATTCATGATGCCAGCATCCTCAACGGCTACGACGACAGGGCCCTCGTCAGTGGTCAGTGAAGGCCGAGAGCATCGAGGTGGAGTCAGAAATGGGAGATCCTACCGCACTGATTTCCCTTCGTGCCCTGGCCCGAGCGTGATGGACGCACCCCCGGCTGTCCACACACCCTTTCACCAGCCTGCTGTCTCCAGAGAAGGTGGAATCCGTCCTGCGTTAGAGCCGCCTCCTGCGGGCTGGCGGGCTCAGCCGTCGGAAGTCGCTCGCAGAGGCTGCCCGCCCGGGCCCACGGCAAGGCCTGTGCTTGAACAAAGCACGTGGACCAAGCAATCGTCACGCAGCGTCTCCTCAAAGGCGTCCCCCAGCACCCCCTGCTGCCGACGGGTTCTGTGCTTAAACTACTGGGAAAAAGGTGGAACGGACAGAATGCAGACTTTTTAAAATACATTTTTGTTGATGTCAGAGAGGAAGGGAGAAGAGAGAGAGATAGAAACATCAACGATGAGAGAGAATCATTGATCGGCTGCCTCCTGCACGCCGTCTACTGGGGATCGAGCCTGCAACCTGGGCCTGTGCCCTTGACCGGAATCGAACCCGGGACCCTGCGGTCCGCAGGCCGACGCTCTAGCCACTGAGCCACACCAGCCGGGGCAGACAGACAGACTTCTTCACAGCAGGACTTTTCAGGGCCTTCAATCTGCTCGTGAGCCCTGTGAGCCCACAGGAGAGGAACAGATACACAGAATTTCCAAAACAGACCCGGCCATGACCTTCTCCCCGAGGTTCAAGGAGCCGGCTTGAGAAACACTGGCCCGGGAGGGCTGGGTCAGGGGCCAGGCCGTTCTGAGAAGAGCGGAGGGGGCGGAGAGGGGGCCGTGGGAGCAAGCTGTCCCAGAACGGGGCATCCCAGGCCCCGCTGCCCGCACCCCGAGGAGTCAGAGGCCCGTCCGCGCCTCCAGGCTCCAATCTCCGCCCCCAGCTCGTCCAGCACCCTGACCCCTCTCTCGGGACAAACTGTCCTTCCAAACCAAAGACACAAAAGGGCAGGCCCGGGGCCTGGCAAGCCCGCCCCGAGCCGAGAAAACACGGCTTTACGCGCCGGAGATAAGGCTCCCTCCCGCCAGGATCCCGGTGGGGAGCGGGTTCCCACCCCGACTCGGGCGGGGAGGGCCTCATTAATTTCTTTTTAAAGAAAACATGGTCTCTGATGCTCCGGGACAAGAATGTGCAATTCGTGACCCAGCAGGACGGGCAAAACACTCCCAGCCCAGAACGCAGGATTCCCAATCCCAGCCAATAAAAAAGCCCAGGAGACGGGGGCCTGGCGGTGGCGACAGCGCAGGTGGGGGGTGGGCACTGCGAGGTGGGCACCCCGGTCTGGGGCCTGGAGCCCCTACAAGATGGGGGGGGTGATGTCATAAAAAATTAATATTTGGGCCTGGCTGGCGTGGCTCAGGGGCTGAGCATCGACCTATGAACCAGGAGGTCAGGGTTCTATTCCCGGTCAGGGGCACAGGCCCGGGTTGTGGGCTCGATCCCCGGTGTGGGGGCGTGCAGGAGGCAGCCGATCCATGATTCTCTCTCATCATTGATGTTTCTATCTCTCTCCCTCTCCCTTCCTCTCTGAAATCAATAAAAACATATTTTTTAATTAAAAAAATAATAATAAGCCAGCCACGCGGGGACCCGACAAGCAAAGGCCCCGTGAGAGAGAATCCGGAGATCGTGAGGGCCGACCGGGGGCGGTGGGGCAGGCGGGCGGAGGCCCGGCGGCGGGAGGAGGCAGGGCCGGGCTCCGTAGGGCTGGGATGGGCAGTCAGGGCCGGGATCCCTCTAAGGGCCCAGAGGGATGCCCACTTCGGATTCTTCCAAAAGGGTCCTACGACACGCACAGCTCTGACCCCAGCGCCTCCGTGAAGAAACATCGGGTTAACGGCCCGCACTGCGGGGAGATGGATGGCACTCATCCCTGGCCGGCCTGGCCTTTCCCACCCGCCACAGGGGACCCCCAAACTCCTCAGACACCCGACACTCGGCTGTCCTGCTTTAAAAAGGAGCCACGCATGCCCCCGCCCTCCCCGCGTTCGGTGCCAGCGGACTCGGGCAGACAGGCCCGTCCAGCGCGCCTGCTCGGTGTGCGCCCTCCGCCCCGGTGTCAGTTTCCGTGAGATTTCAGGCGATTGCTCCCAGCCTGGCTCACTGCCGCCTGTGGCCGCAGACTGCCACCGTGGGAACCGCCACCCCCAGGGGAGATCGGATCGCTGCTCCCAAAATAGCAAGCGTTCAATCCCCTGGCCGGGAGGCCCCCCATTAACCTCTGCACCCCAGCGTCATTAGCGACCATTTATAACAAAATCGTAAGCGAGAGCCCAGGAATCCCACCGCGGGCCCCGTAACCGAATGCCCCTCGCGTCAGACCGATAAGGGCGTCCGTGTCACCCCAGGAAACACGTGCTGAAGTATCGCAGCCGTAAGCCGACACGGCGGCAGAAGCAATCCCGACGGACTCACACGAATCGCTTCGTGGAGGCGGGACATTCGCGCCCGCCCTCCGGGAGCAGAGGAGGCGATGGCGGACAACATCATCGCTCGTTAACGTTTTCACGGGGAAATGGATGGCTCTGAGTTAACCTTTACGGAAACGCAAAGCCGCCTCTGACCAGTCCGTCCCACCGCGGACGCCTCTCTGGGCCGTGGACATGGAAACGCGTGTTCCCGCGGAATACCAATCCGTGGACATGGAAACGCGTGTTCCCACGGAATACCAATCCGTGGACATGGAAACGCGTGTTCCCACGGAATACCAATCCGTGGACATGGAAACGCGTGTTCCCACGGAATACCAATCCGTGGACATGGAAACGCGTGTTCCCACGGAATACCAATCCGTGGACATGGAAACGCGTGTTCCCACGGAATACCAATCCGTGGACATGGAAACGCGTGTTCCCACGGAATACCAATCCGTGAGCGGAGGAGGGGGCAGTGTTCCCATTCAGCCCCACGACACCCTAAGAGCGCTGCTGAGAGCTGTCGGGACGGGAGGGTTCAGCCCAAACAACAATAGATCATCAGGTTCCGTTTCTTCTCTTATTTTAAAATATATTTTTATTGATGTCAGAGAGGAAGGGAGAGGGAGAGAGAAACATAAATGGTGAGAGAATCAGCTGCCTCCTGCACACCCCCCACTGGGGATCGAGCCTGCAACCCGGGCACGTGCCCTTGATCGGAATCGAACCCAGGCCCTTCGGTCCGCAGGCTGACGCTCTATCCACTGAGCCACACCAGCCGGGGCCTCAGGTTCAGTTTCTAGCTGGAGTTGAATGCTTTCGATCCCAAGTCTAGTCCATCAACAGCACGGAGCTACCCCGTGGACGGACACTCCCTGGCCCGCCACGGTGGAAGCACACCGGGGCCGTCACGCGGGCGAGGATGCTGACGGCGTGTCTGCTTAGGGACCGCAGACAAGTCACGTCCGTGAGGGGCTCTGTATCCGCAAAAGGAGTCCCTGACCGCGAGCAGGCCGCACTGCGCGCGCTCGGCGCGGGGCCGGCGCCTGGCGGGGGCCTTGGCAGTCGCTCCCCCTCCCTCCCCCGTTCCTTGGATGTGAGTGGGAATAATCCCGAGACTCCCGGCCGCACTGCTGTGGGCGTCCGTGCGCCAGCGCGTGCGAAGCGTTTGGAGGAGCGTCCGTCCATCGGAATGCGAGTTAGCTCCTCGCACACACAGCCTGGCCCACAGCTGGGGGCTTGCTAAGCAGCAGCCTAGCGCTATGTTTTAAATACATTTTTATTGATTTCTGAGAGGGGAGAGGGGAGAGGGGAGAGGGAGAGGGAGAGAGAGAGGGAGAGGGGAGAGGGGAGAGGGGAGAGGGGAGAGGGGAGAGGGGAGAGGGGAGGAGGGGAGAAGGGGAGAGGGGAGAGGGGAGAGGGGAGAGAGGAGAAGGGGAGAAGGGGAAAGGGGAGAGGGGAGAGGGGAGAGGGTAGAGGGGAGAGGGGAGAGGGGAGAGGGGAGAGGGGAGAGGGACATCAATGATGAGAATCCTGGATCGGCACGCCCCCCACTGGGGATGGAGCCCGCAACCCGGGCCTGTGCCCTGACCGGAATCGAACACGGGACCCTTCAGTCCGCAGGCCGACACTCCATCCACTCAGCCACACTGGCCAGGGCGAGCCTAGTCCTACTGAGTGCAGACTGCCGACTGCTTCCATGGTGACCCTCGTGTACCCACAGCCCTCCCCACCGAGTGACGGCGCCGTTCCTCCAGCTGAAGGCGTGGGGTACGCTTTCCCGCCCCCACTCCTCGCGCTGAGTTCGGAGACTCGCTTGGTGCATAGGACGCAGCAGGAGCGACCACACGCCAGCCCGGCCCCCCGCGCCGGCCCCGGCCCCCCCACGCCGGCCCCGGCCCCCCACGCCAGCCCCAGCCCCCCACACAACGGCCCCGGCCCCCCACGCCAGCCCCAGCCCCCCACGCCGGCCCCGGCCCCCCACGCCGGCCCCGGCCCCCCACGCCGGTCCCGGCCCGGGCGGTGAGGACTGTCGCCCGCCCGGCCCCTTTGCCGTCGCCACGGGAGGGAACCAAGGGCGGCGGCGTGGCCGGGAGGGGGAGAGACACGGCCTGGGCAGCCGATCCCTGCACACACGCGAGCCTTGGCCAGCGGTGGCTCCTGAGTCCCGGGGAGTCTGTGACGGGTGCGCTGACCGACGGGCTCCCCACCAGCAGTGGGCGTGGCCGTCAGACCAGCGTTCTCCACGCAGGAGTTCCGGAGAGCGTGTCCGCATGAGCACGTGAACTGCAGGCCCTGCACCCGCAGACCCAGGGCGCCCTCTGAATCCCCGCCCCGACCGCCGCTGGCCCGGACACAGATGCTCCCGCCAGGTGGCCGCTGTCCCCACGAGACAGACCTGCGCACGGCTCACCCGGTGCTTTTCCGGCAAAACGTGTTGTGACAACCCCAGCTGCTCCGCTTTGTGGTCCGACAGCTGACCCACGCCCCCCGGGAAGCGGCCTGGCTCCTTCCTCTCCAGATCCTGTAACTCCTTCCTCCCCTGGAGCAAGCCCTTCCTGAAGCCGGCTCCTTCGGGCTTCGTCTGGAACCGGCGTCCCAACCTGCCGGCCAGCAGGCTCTTCCGGGTTGGCCCAGCGCGGGGTCCCGTGGAGCTCGGGCTGTTCCTTTACGTGACGGACAGAACACAAAAGGCCCATCCAACCGGCACCCGTCGCTGGCCTGGCGCAGGGTCCAGCCGTCCCGCCCGCACCCCACCCCTCGGGAGTCCCTTTGGGGGCAGAGCTGCTGTCTCCCCCACAGACACGGGACCGGGAGCCCAGGAAGCCCACGGAGGAGACGCAGGCACCCCCTTCCCTCGCCTTCTCGACCTGGGGCGCCGAGCCTCAAACCGTCTACACGGGCAGGGTCCCTGACGCCCCACCCTTCACTCAGACCCTCGACACCAGGCCTCCCGCTCAGGCCTGGGTGCCGCTGTGCCTGGCCCGGGGGGGGGGGGGGGTGCGCTGCCCACTGATCGTTTCTACGTTAACGAGGGGAGACGCGAACGGCCGGCAGGGCCCAGGACAGGGCTCGGGCCACCGAGTGACAGACACCGGGCTGAGCGCCCGGGGCTGTGCTGGAGATACACCACGGCCATCCCAGCGGAACGCAGGGTCAGCACCCCATTCCACAGACGGGGAACTGACGCGGAGACTCCAGGCCGCGCCCGCCGCCCCCAGGACCTAGCGCAGGAGGGAGGGCTGGCCGGGCATCTACAGGCCCCGGAGGCGGCTGCGTGGCCGCAGCAAACCCTCCCCACCTGGACCCTCGCCTCTCCCCCCCCAGCAGGCTGTCACCCCGTCCACAGGCCGCAGGGGCCCACGGACGCGGACCCTTCGGTCCTTACTCTGCGCGTGCTGTGGGGGCTCCGACGGCTGCCCCGGCGGACCGAGCGCCCGGCAGAGGGGACCCTTCTCGGACGAGGGGCCGCTGGGCTCCGGCACATCCGACCACAGAGGAGGGGACTCCAGCGGCCGTCCCACTTCTCCACGCGCGCAGGGAAGCGAGTGGAAGACGTGACTCCGCGCACAGGGCACGCGTGGGGGCCCGAAGGAGCAGGCGGCCGTCCCCACGTGGGTCCCCTCCCGCCCGTTGGCGTGAGTCAGGAAGAGCGGGAAGGTGGCGAGCCGCGGAGACGCCCGGCCCCATGTCCTTCCGGACGGCGGAGGGAGGGGCCGTGCGTAGACACGAGGCTCCCAAGTTCAAACGCCGCGAACAACGGCCCGCAGGTGTCCGGGACCCGACGCAGACCTCACGGCCGCTCCACTGCCAGGGGCAGGTGCCTGCCCCGACGCCGCCGGTCGGAATACGTGTCAACACGGTTTTATTTCGCAGCACCCCTCCCCCTCCACGGGCTGCACGCCGGCAGCCAGGGACACCGACGGGCGGCACCAGCCCAGGGGACACACACGGTCACTGACCTGTGACCCCTGTGACCCGGGCCGGCCACCTAAGCGCTGAGCCCCGGTCCGCCGCCGGGCTGGGCTGTAAAAGGACATCCACCAACCCCATCGAGGAGCGCAGGAGGGCCCGGCCCGCGTGGCTCCGTGGTTGAGCGGTGACCCATGAACCAGGAGGTCAGGGTTCGGTTCCCGGTCAGGGCACAGGCCCCGGTTGCAGGCTCCATCCCCAGTGTGGGGTGTGCAGGAGGCAGCCGATAGGTGATTCTCTCTCAGCATCGATGTTTCTCTCTCTCTCCCTCTCCCTTCCTCTCTGAAATCAATAAAAATGGGGGGGTTTTTTTGCCCTAGCCGACTTGACTCAGTGGATAGAGCGTCAGCCTGCCGACTCAAGGGTCCCAGGGTTCGATTCTGGCCAAGGGCACATGCCTGGGTTTCGGGCTCAATCCCCAGTGGGGGTCGTGCAGGAGGCAGCCGATCCATGATTCTCTCTCATCATTGATGTTTCTATCTCTCCTTTTCCCTTCCCCTCTGAAATCAATAAAGAAATATATTTTTAAATAAAAAAATATATATATATATATATATATATTATATTTTTATTTTTTTTTTTAAAGGATCACAGGAGGATGAAGGGGAAAATGAAACCGCGCCCAGTGCCGCCTCTGCCCTCCAGGCCTATCCCGGTGTCTCCATGTCTGTCTGTCTGTGCGTCCAGCTGCCTCCCCAGCACCACCGGCCGGCTGGACCCCGGAACTCCAGCTCACCCTCAGGTGGCAGCCCAGCCCCCCCAAAGCCCAGGTCAGGCCCCTCTCTGTCCCCCCCTCCCCCTCCCACCTGGCCGTGGGCCTGCGGGACCCGCCTCCGCCGTGACCTCCGCGAAGGCTGCAGACATTCCCGGAGGAAGGAAATCAGAAAGGCGGCCGGAGACCAGCAGCCGCGTCCACTCCAGCGCAGTCACCAACAGAGAATCCCCAGGAACTGGAATTTGGAATTCTGCCCCTCTAGGGTTCGTTCCTTCCCATGTCACTCAGAACCCATGTCCTGGTGCCGATGGCGCCTGCGGCCGTGGTGCTGGCCCGGCCCGGGCTCCTGACACCCCAGAGAGCCCCTGCCTTCCTTCCGGGGTGCACTTTCCCACTTAAGAAAACACCAACACGCCGCGCGCCGGTTAATTACAGGGTTCTTATCTGTGGCCAGAAGTTCTGTTATTCCCATTTCATTTTGTTTTTACCCGTTGGTTTTGTTTTGTTTTTGTTGGGTTTTTTTTTTCCTTCCGTAATCTTTTTTATTTTACTTTAATTAAATTTATTGGGGTGACGTTGGTTAATAAAATGACACAGGTTTCCAGTGACAGTTCCGTGAGAGACCCATCATCTGCATACGGCACTGCGTGCCCCCAACCCGAAGTCTGCTCTCCTCCCGTTGTCTGTTTTCACCTGGTTTCTGTTCTCCGAGGCCCTCCAGGCACATGGCTGCAGGCCTCGCTCAGCCCAGTGTTTCAGGACCGACTTCAGGACCGAAGGAAGGGAGAAGTCTCTGCCCTCCGGCTGATTTTCCTCTCTCTCCGGTAAAGGAGATCTGGAACTGTTCCAAAAACATCAAGTGTTCACCGGCAGCTACACATCCAAACGGCCTCTCTCCTTCCTCCTTCCTTCCTTCTTTTTAATTTTTAGTTTTTGGTCCCCCCCCCCCCCACCCCCCGCTTCCTTCCGCTCCTCTGCACTTCAGAAGAGGAGATAGCAATTACCCACGTAATCAAATGAGTTCCTCTACTTAATCCATGTCAGGGTTTTACTGGTTTTATGGGTGGGAAAGAGACTTTTGGATTAAACAATTACCCACGGCATTACCGGGCGCCAGGGCTGCAAGGGGTGTCGGCCAGCTCTTTCCAGCAGCGGGGGCGGGGGAGGGGGGTGGACAGAAGCTTCTAGAACCTCTTTAGCTTGCAGGCGACGGTCGACTCACACCTCACGCCCAGACCTGCTGTCATGCCCTGCATGCCTCCTGAGACCACCGCCCCCCACTCCCCTGACACGGCAGAAAGGAACCAGCTGAGCTGTGACAGAGCGATCGGGTCATTTTCACGTTCCGAGGACACAGTTACGACCTGGCCGGACCGCCCCGGGCTGACTCAGTTTTTCTGAAGTTTCCATCCTTTCTGCTGTTGTAAAACCTCGAGCAAAAAAATGAGTGATTAGGAACAAATGCCCAGGATGCTTCTCCCTGGGAATGGCCACGAGCCCTGACTTCACAGTTTAAAAAGGAGACAGAGAGCCCGGCGGCGTGGCTCAGTGGTTGAGCCTCGACCTATGAACCAGGAGGTCAGGGTTCGATTCCCGGTCAAGGGCACGTGCCGGGGGGGTGGGGGGGTCCTTCCCAGGAGCCTTTGCGAACCCACACCCTCCAGGCTGCACGGGAGCCCACGGTCCACACGGCATCCTCCCTGACCAGCTCGGCCGCTGAGCAAAGCCACGGCCCCCTCACGTATCACGCTCATGGATGACACGCTCACCCCGGCCGCGCTCAGCGCAGGCCCCTCCTGTGAATTTTACAACCTGACGGGCCCTCACGCTCTCCCGGCCCTTCCGACGGGAGGGTCTCTCCCTGGGACGCGGGATGGTTCATGGCACAGCCCGGAGGGGACACCAGGCCCCGCCCACAGGAGCGCCCGCTCCCTTCGTCTTTGCGACCATCCCCAGCACCTGCGGCTTACACACCGTTAGCGAGCAAGCGTCCGCTGCCCTTCGCGGTGGAAACTGCAAAACCAGTCAAGTCCCGGCTGACGATGCCCTCGCCGCGCGTTCCGGGGGCGTCTCAGGATGGATGCGCCTGGGAGGCCGACCGCGAGCAGCCCCCACGAACGCCCTCTGGTTATTAAAGCTTCGCTCGGCCCCGAGTGGGCTGGGTGCGTGGGAAATCGGTGTGCAGGTGGTTTAATTAAAATATACCGGAGCATAATCCCATCAAACCAAACCCGGCCAGCCTCAGCATCTATATACCCGGCCAGCCTCTGTATCTGTACCCCCGGCCTCTGCATCTGTGCGCCCGGCCTCCCTCTGTATCTGTGCGCCCGGCCAGCCTCTGCATCTGTACCCCCGGCCAGCCTCTGCATCTGTGCGCCCGGCCTCCCTCTGTATCTGTGCGCCCAGCCTCTGTATCTGTGCACCCGGCCTCCCTCTGTATCTGTGCACCCGGCCTCTGTATCTGTGCGCCCGGCCTCCCTCTGCATCTGTGCGCCCGGCCTCCCTCTGTATCTGTGCCCCCGGCCTCTGTATCTGTACGCCCGGCCTCCCTCTGCATCTGTGCACCCGGCCTCCCTCTGTATCTGTACGCCCGGCCTCTGTATCTGTGCACCCGGCCTCTGCATCTGTGCACCCGGCCTCCCTCTGTATCTGTGCACCCGGCCAGCCTCTGCATCTGTACCCCCGGCCAGCCTCTGCATCTGTGCACCCGGCCAGCCTCTGTATCTGTACACCCGGCCTCTGCATCTGTACACCCGGCCTCCCTCTGTATCTGTGCGCCCGGCCAGCCTCTGTATCTGTGCGCCCGGCCTCTGTATCTGTGCACCCGGCCTCCCTCTGCATCTGTGCACCCGGCCTCCCTCTGCATCTGTGCGCCCGGCCAGCCTCTGTATCTGTACAGCCTCCCTCTGTATCTGTGCACCCGGCCAGCCTCTGTATCTGTGCACCCGGCCTCTGTATCTGTACGCCCGGCCAGCCTCTGTATCTGTGCCCCCGGCCAGCCTCTGCATCTGTGCGCTCGGCCAGCCGTCTTACCGCCTGAGCCCTTCAGGGGGACCGGGGTTTACTCAGAGCTCCTCAGGGAGCACATGCAGGGTAACTGGACTGACCCCGAGAACTCGAATCCAATCCTGGCTCCGTGTGGCCTCTCTGGGCCTCAGTTTCCCCCCTTTGTAGTGGGGCTGGGCTACGTTTCCCCGAAGGCCTATCCGAGCTCTAAGATGCATATAATTCGGAGGGGCAGCGGAACGCCGTCTGAGAACCCAGCCTTCTCCGGGCCCAGAGAGAGGGCGTGTGAGAAAGCGCATCGACCTTATTCCGAAGAGCAAGGAACGGGTCTCCTCAGCCGGAGCCTGGGCAGAGGCGGGGCCAGGGGAACGCCCGCCCGGGAGCGTCGCCAGCGGCTCTCTCACAGGAGCCGGAGAGGGAGCACCGACCGACAGAGAATGTGCCCGTCCGCACACAACACGGCACCTGGCCGGAGGAGGACGGCGTGCCGCACGGATCGCCGCGTGGAGGAGCCGTGGGAACGCGCCGAGGGAAGGAAGCCGGGCCCACGGAAGCACCTGCTGGCAGCCTGCGTCGTGTGAACTCCGGCGGGGAGGGGAGAGGAAGTGCACTTCCCACCGCCTGGGGCTGGGGGGCTGGGGGGGTCAGAGGGGCCGAGGGCTGAGGGCCACAGGCTTCCTGTCTGACCTGAGGACACGGTCTCACCCGGAAGGCGGTTCCGGTTGTGTTCACGTCTGTGAAAGTACAAAAGCCACCGACGGGCACCCTTTCGATGGGCGGAGTGCGTGTGTGAGTGACAGCTCAATGAAGCTGTTTGTGAAGAGAAAGGCTGGCACAGAAGCATGGCACAGACCGACGGGTTTCAGAGGGGAGGCGGCGTGGGGCGGGTAGCTGGGGAACTTACATGCATGCGCGCATCACCCATGGACACAGACTACAGTGCGGGGAGGGCCGGCCGCAGGGTGGACGGGGTTAATGGGAAGAAACAAAGGGACATCTGTAATACTTTCCACAATAAAGATAAACTTAAATTAAAAATGAATAAATAAAAAGAATGGGTTGAATGGGCAAAAGGTCTGATCCAGGATTTTAAAATAACAAATCAGATGAAAAAAAGTAAATCAGATGAGAATTTTGTCACACACACTCATACACACCAACACTCACACACATGCACGCTCACACACACGCACACACATGCACACTCACACACATGCACACACACACGCTCACACGCTCAGACCCTCTGAACAGCTCTGCGGCTTCCTCGCGGGCGGCAGGCACAAAGCTGGTTTCCGGGGGCAGAGCTGCTCCAAACCCAGGAGAACAGAACGGCACTCGGAGGGGCCTGCGCTCCCCATTGCTGGGTTCCCGTTTCACAGCCAAACGCGAATTCCTTTTCTGCCGCCCAAATGGCCGCCGGGGCCTCATCTCCTTCTAATGCATCAGTTTTACCCTCTGAGCCAGACCGTGCGCCTTCAAAGGCCCGGCACCGGCACCGGCAGCGCCCGCAGATGCAGTTTTTGGCTGGAAGGGGTTCTGAGGAGGCCCCACGCCTCGGCTCCCACCCGGCTTCTCCCGGAGCCGCTGCACAGGGGCCGGGAGAGCTTTCCGGAGTCGGGAAGACGGAGCTGTCCGCGCCCCCCAGCCGCCCCCCCCCCCCCCCCCCCACCCCCGCTCACGCGTTCCCGCGGCAACTCTCCCGCAGCTTCGGGTCCTCGGCCGCGATCCCCGGGCGTGAGAGCCGCGGCCTTGGCGTGGGCTGCGCGGCTTCCGGGAACAGTGTCTTCACGGAGACGGTGACAGCCAGAAGGGGCCCATCATCGAGGGTCAGGCTAACGATGAAGTTCAAGAACCCCTGGCGCACAGGAAGCGGGGCCTCGCCGAGGACACGCCATTTCTGAGCCACTTCTAGGCCGGCAATGCCTCCTCCAGGGACGGAATGTGCGCTGAGGGGGCACAGGACGGCCCAACGGGGTCCCGCCTTAGCCCCGGCCGCACACCCGGCCGCGGGGGGGCAGGGAGGAGTGGCCCCGGGCCGGCTGCGGGCAAAGCAGGGACAGCCAACCAGGGCCACGGTGAGGACCGGGGCACTGCCGGACCCACTGCCCGTGCCACCTGCCCCAGCCCGTGGTGACGGGAGGTTGCAGGTGGGGAGCGCGGGCCTGTGGGCTGCCCCCAACCAGGGGGGCCCTCCCGACAGACCACGTGCCGAGACTCGGGGGGTGGGGAGGGTTCCTATCGAGAGCTGCCACCGAGCATTTCGAGAACAGCTCACACACACATTCTCACACACTCACATTCTCACACACACACACATATTCATACACACACACACACACTCACACACACACATACACACACACACATACACACATACACACATACACATACACACACATACATACACACATACACTCACACACATTCTCACACACACACATATACACACACATTCTCACACTCACATTCTCACACACACACACACATATACACACACACACTCACACACACACACATACACTCACACACTCACACACTCACATTCTCACACACACACACATATTCTCACACACACACACACACACACATTCTCACACACACACACACATTCACACACACACACTCACACACTCTCACACACACATACACTCTCTCACACACACACATATTCACACACACACACACACATACACACACACACACACTCATACACACTCACACACACACCCCTGCAATGCCGGAGCAGAGGCCCTGGCCCAGCCCCACCGCCGCCCCGAGCCTCCCTCCAAGCTGAGGTGGCGGCCAGAGCGGTGGGAGACCTGCCGCCATCGCGTGTCTGACAGACCGGCTGTTCTTGGGAAAGTTTGGGGTCAGCTGCTCCCGAGAGGCTGAGGGAGGAAGACACCCCAGGGGTCTCGGAGTTCAGCCCGCACAGAGAGGACACCACCCCGTTCTCCTCAGCACCTTCCTAAAGCAACAGCAAGTCTGCAATTCGGGGTCCGGGGAACGGAGGGCGGGGAGCTCAAGGTCCCGGGGGGCCTCGGCCAAAGCCTCGCCCTCAGACATGGCTGCAGGTGAGAAGCATGTGGGGGGCAGGACAGCCCCTTGGCCACATTCCCCGGGGAACCCCGCTCTCCTAACCCTGAGACCCGCCCCGCCCCCCCGTGTGAGCAGGGTCACAGACCAGAGGAAATGACCCTCCCCAGACCCGGGGTCTGGCCTGGGGCCTGGACGTGACGGTCCCGGCAAGTGCGCGCCCGGCCACGCTTCACGCCTTTAATGCAAACACTTATGTTCCACACGAGACGCACGGACCCTGGAGACGAGCTGGCTCTCCCGCCAGGAGGACCCCGGGCCCACTTCCCCGGGCAGGTGGCTCCTGCTCGGCTCCTGAACCCCACCCCATGTCCATGCTATCCCCCCTTCCCCCGCCCAGACGCTCAGGACACAAAAAGCCGTGGTCTCTACCTTTTCCTCGCCCAGACCGAACGCCAGGAAATGCCAGGTCATCCCGTTCAGCGCTGGACGCCTCCGGACACTTAGTGACGAGCGTGAACTCGCCTGCACCCTGCACCCATGGGGGACCTCTCCGTCTTCTGGGTGCACACCCAGGAGCCCCCAAAGTCCCGGACACCCTTGGTCCAGCAGAAATGGGCTTTTGAAAGAACAGGAGGGCTCCACGCTCGCCTCCCCCGCTGCTGGCCTCCACGGGGACTCAGCCCCGGGCTAACCACACCCGGGGGCGGCACACACACGGGCAGGTGCGGCCTCGCCCACCTCCATCGGTGCCAGGCGTCCGCAGCCCCAGGCGGGCGGACAGCGCTTCCAGGCCCCTGGCGACGAGGGGTGAGACCTCTCAGACCCCCAAACGTGGGGCCCAACCTCCTGGCAGGTGCCCAGCGCCCAGGGCGGCCTGGGGGGGGGACCGCCCCCTCGCATGGCCCTTCCCCCTCCGAGGCCGCAGGGAGCAGCGGACCCGTGGGCGCACCTTCCACGTCAAGAGAGCTGTGAGCCCCGGTCCCGCGCAGCGTGGGCACGGCACGCGCCGGCTGGGCCTGGGACTCCCCACGCGGGGCGTCTGAGGCACCCGGGCGGCAAGGCTGCCGGTTCAGTGTTTTCATCACAAACACGACTCTGGAAAGCGGCCACGTTTCCCCTGGGACACACCTCTGCTTTTGAGGATCCGCCGGCTTCCTTCGGAGCCAGCGAGCGCCCGCCGAGGCCTCCACCGGGATGCGTTCCAGGAACCTAACGCAGGTGCCACGCACAGCCTGCTCCGGGCTCCAGGTGACCTTCCAAAGCCACTCCGCACTCTTCCAGCAACAGCCCCCGCCGGCCTCTGCCCGAGTTCATCCGCGGGAACGCAGCCGGCCAGACCCAGCCTGACCCAGCCTGACCCCGCCTGACCCAGCCTGACCCAGCCTGACCCCAGCCTGACCCCAGCCTGACCCAGCCAGACCCCAGCCTGACCCCAGCCTGACCCCAGCCTGACCCAGCCTGACCCCAGCCTGACCCCAGCCAGACCCCACCTGACCCCAGGCTGACCCCAGCCTAACCCAACCTGACCCCAGCCAGGCCCAGCCAGACCCAACCTGACCCCAGGCTGACCCCAGCCTAACCCAACCTGACCCCAGCCTGACCCCAGCCAGACCCAACCTGACCCCAGCCTGACCCCAGCCTAACCCAACCTGACCCCAGCCTGACCCCAGCCAGACCCAGCCTGACCCAGCCTGACCCAGCCTGACCCCAGCCTGACCCAGCCTGACCCCCAGCCTGACCCCAGCCAGACCCCAGCCAGACCCCAGCCAGGCCCCTAGCTAGGCCCCAGCCTGACCCCAGCCTGACCAGCCTGACCCAGCCTGACCCAGCCTGACCCCAACCAGACCCCAGCCAGGCCCCAACCAGACCCCAGCCAGACCCAGCCTGACCCAGCCAGACCCAGCCTGACCCCAGCCTAACCCAACCTGACCCCAGCCTGACCCCAACCAGACCCCAGCCAGGCCCAGCCAGGCCCCCAGCTAGGCCCAGCCAGCCCCTCCCCAGCCTGACCCCAGCCTAACCCAACCTGACCCCAGCCTGACCCCAGCCTGACCCAACCTGACCCCAGCCTGACCCCAGCCTGACCCAACCTGACCCCAGCCTGACCCAACCTGACCCCAGCCTGACCCAGCCAGACCCCAGCCTGACCCCAGCCTGACCCAGCCACTCCCCAGCCAGACCCAGCCTGACCCCAGCCTGACCCCAGCCTAACCCAACCTGACCCCAGCCTGACCCAGCCTGACCCCAGCCTGACCCAGCCTGACCCCAGCCTGACCCCAGCCTAACCCAACCTGACCCCAGCCTGACCCAGCCTGACCCAGCCTGACCCCAGCCAGGCCCCAGCCACTCCCCAGCCTGACCCCAGCCTGGCCCAGCCTGACCCCAGCCTGACCCCAGTCTGACCCAACCTGACCCCAGCCCTCCGCGGCGCCCGCCGAGGGCCTCGAGCGCAGCCGTGTGCCCAGCCCTCTGCCCAGATGGAGAAACAGCCCAGAGTGAAGCAACCGGCGGCGAGGACAGCGGACCAGGACCCAGGTGCTGCGGGTCCGGGCCTGACGGAGTCTGCGCCGCCCGGGGAGGGAGAACATGCAGACGTCATGCACCCCACCCCACCCGAGAAACATCCATGAAAACTGCACGTGCAAGTTCAGGGGCTCAGAGACACCCCAGCCCTGGTTCTGAGCATTCCAGGGAACCACAGAGCCCTGTGTGCCGAGCACCCCGACGCCAGGCCCGGCTCCGAGGCCAGGCTGCGGGGTGGGCTCGAACACGCCCGCCAGGCTCCGCGCACCTCCGGGGCCGAGCCGCCGGCAGCAGCATTACGTAACTCTGCCGCTCCAGTTCCCGCTCCCCCTGCTGAGTGCGCCCCCCGCCCCCCGGGCACGCTGCCCCCGCGCACCTGGCCGCCCGCCCCGGGGGACAGCCTCATGGCAGAGCCGCTGCTGCTGATGCAAGATGCGCCCGCGTTTCCTCCCCGGCCCTTTCGCAACCGCACAGACCGGGAACGCTTGCCACTGCCGCCACCCCCACTTCCACCCTGGGTCACGCCCGCCTCCCCGAAGCCGTGATTGTCATTCTCACCCCACCCACTCCCCTCCTCCTCCGCTCTCTCTCTCTGCCCGCCCTCAGAGCTGGGCTCTGGGGTCTCCAAGGACCCCCCCAAACTCCGACCGAGACCCAGGGGCACCTGTGACCGGCCCGGCACGGGCAGCTGGGAACCCGCGGGAACCCACAAGCGACAGCTGTTGTGGTCCACCGGCTTCCCCCCGACGCCCCAACTTACAAACACCTGTTGGTCCAATTCACACCACACCTTTGCTCCTCCTCCCGGGCACCTGGGGGGGGGGGGGGGGCCCGCCACATCTCTGACGTGGGGCGCTCTCCCCAGTAAACAAACACCGGGCTGATGCCAAGCTCCCACCTCCGGCAGGCCCTCCCCTGCCCTCTGCTCGGCTTCTAGAATCCGAGCCCACACTTCACTCCAGGCTTGAGAATTCTCTGGAACATTAACAAGACCTGTCTAGGCCGTCTCCTCCCCCACGGCTGGAGCCGAGTCCACGCTGCCTTCTCTAGGGGGCGTCCCGGGCTCACCCGTCAGGGCAGCCCCAGCCTCCACGCCCCGTCCCCCTGGGGCCGGTCGGGCCCTGCGTGGCCACGGTCTCACCACAAACCAGCGCCGACCCAAAGCGGCTGGTGGTGCAGGTTCAAAGGGCCTGGGGCTCGCCGGGCCGGGTGGCTCAGTGGCTGAGCACTGACCTGTGAACCAGGGTTCGATTCCCGGCCAGGGCACGTTCCCGGGGTGCAGCTCGATCCCCAGCAGGGGGCGTGCAGGAGGCAGCCCTTCCATGATTCTCTCTCATCGTTGATGTTTCTCTCTCTCCCTCTCCCTTCCTCTCTGAAATCAATAAAAAATATATTTAAAATAAAAAAGAAGAAGACTGCCCTGCCACTCGTTCAGGACGATTGGAAAACTTACTTGGTAAAAGGGCCTCGTGCACGCAGCGTGTGTGTTCCGATGCTCTTACACACAACCGCCTGGGTCTGCTGTGGACCCGGCACACGTCCTGCTCCGACACCGCGTGTAAAACTGACAACCAAGTGCCCGCCGGGAGGGAGGGCTCCTGGTTTTGCAATGGGGTTGGGGGGCCCAGGGGGAGCCCCTCTGCTCCGCCTCCAGCGCCCCGAGATCCAACCTCATCCGGAAAGCTCCGGGCCCTTAACGCACCCACCGTGAACCCAGCCAAGGCCCGGGGGCCGGGGACACGGGCCCCCCAGGAGCGGGTCTCAGCCAGCCTCCCGCCTCCGCCTCCGCCTCCCCCGAGGCCGGCAGCCCGGCCCCGTCGTGCGCCTTCAGCACCGGCGCTCCGGCCGCGCGGGCCGCCCCGGGCCGCCGGGGGCCGCGGGCACCCGGGCACCCAGGACCGCGCCGGGGCGGCGGGGCAGCCGCGCCCAGCACCCGCGGCTCCGAACCCTGACACGCACACGCGTGCCCGCGCCGGCCGATCGCATCCGTGCGCCCGGAGGAGTCGGCGGGCGCTTCCGCAGCTCCTCGTTCATTTCCCCACACGCAAGGCTCCCGGGCGCCTCCATCCCGCGACCCCAGGGGCTCCCGGGGCGCCAGGGACCGCCCCCCCCCCTCCTCCCACGGTCACCCTCCTCTCCGCCCGCGCGCACAGCCCAGCAGACTCGCGCTCCATCACGACCGCAGCGTTCCCCGCGCCGGGGCAACCGCCACCCGCCCCCCGGCTCCCCACGGCCCGCCGCCCCCCAACCCCCGCCCCGCCCCCGCCGCCCCGCCGCGCCACTCTGACCTGCCGCTCGGCTCGTCGGGGACCCCGAGCCGCCGCCGAGAAGTGCCGGCAACTCCGGAGCCTCGCCACCGGGCGGCCGCGGCTGGGCGCGGGGAGGGGCGGAGGCGGAGGCGGAGGCGGAGGCGGGAGGGAGGGGGCGGCGCCGAGAGCAAAAGTTCAGGCCGCTCGGGCCTGGCCCCGCCCCTGTCTCCGCCCAGGCCCGCCCCGCGGTCCCCGCCCCCGGAGCCCCCCGCCCCCCGCCCCCACACGCCCCCTCCGCCTAGAGCAGCCGCGACACCCGAGTCGGGGGTCGAGGGGTGGCTCCGAGCCAGAGCCGGGGGAGTGGCGGGTGCCCACCTACTGCCTCGCCGGCGCCCGAAACTTCCCCGAAGTGCGCGGCGGAGCGGAGCGCCCGGCCAGGGGACCCCGCCCCCGGCCCCCCACCCCCGCCCCCCGCGCTCACTGGGCTGTGTGTCCGTCCGTCTTCCGCCCGCAGCCTCCCAAGCGGGTGGCGCTACGCCCGGGACCGTCCGTTTTGGGTCAGCCGACCCGGGTTCGCCCCGCGGCGTGCGCCCCCCGCAGGCCTCGGGCTGTCCACAGCGCCACCGCCCCGGCGCCCGGTCCCCGGTCCCCCGGTCCCCGGTCCCCCGGCTCCGGCGGCATCCACTCCAGCAGGGAGAGGGCGTGCGGGCCCCGGCGCAGCCGCCGGCCAGCCCTTCCCGTGGGCGCCGGGCGCGCGGGGCTGCCAGCGCACCGCCAGGACCGGCGGCGAGGGCACGGCCTTCCTGGGGACCGCGGGAGCCTCGTGGAGACCGGGCCGCGGAGCAGCACCGGGCCCAGACCGGCCTCGGCTCGGCGCGCTCGCAAGTTCATTGTCTGCCGGGGCCGCCGCCGCCACCAGCGCGCCGGGAGCGCCGCGGGGATTGAGGCTGCGCACGGCCTCCGCCGCCCGGGACTCCCTCCGCCCAGCGCGGCCGGGCCGCCGCCGGCGCTGCGGGGCGGGCACGCTGAGGGGGCGCGGGAGCCCGGAACCGGACGCCTCCCCCCGACCCTCCCCGCGCCACCCCCGCGCCCGGCCCCCAACTTGTACCTGCGACAACCGAGCGCGGCCCGGGGGCCTCTGCGGCGCCGGCTCCGCGGGAGCGCGCCCAGCCCCGCGCCGCGAGCCCGGCATCCAGGCGCGTCAACCTGCCGGCCGGGCGGGCGCAGGAAGGAAAAGTTTGGGAGTGGCGCGCGGAGGGCGCAGGAAACCGCCCGGCGAACCGCCCCCGCCGCCGGTCGCGCGGACACGCCGCAGCCCGGGTCTGGAATGTGAGACCCAGGCGTGCGCCGGGCGCCGGGTCTGGTCCCGCCCCCTCCCCTCCGGGTAAACGCGGGGGTGCGATGCGGTGATTTCAAACAGAAAGAAAAACACCGAGACCCCGGGAGTCTGCCAGCGACCCCCGCCGGAGGCATTTTTAACGACGCGGCGGGTGGAGCCAGCCCCGCGCACCGGGCGGCCGGGCCGCGCCGCGGGTGGGTCCTGCGCCCCCGGCCGGGCTGCGTTCGCCTCCCCAGGAGGCTCCGGGCTCCCGGGCCCAGCGCCCTGGCTGCCACGGGGAGGGGAGGCTGGCGGGACCGGAGCGCCACCGCAGAGGCCCGGGGCGGCCGCCCCAGGAAACCACCTGGGCTGCCCGAGGTCAGGGTTCCCCGGGTTCTGCTCTGAGGACGCCCTCCGTTCGAGAAAAGGCACTTTGAACCCGGGGAGCCTGGGCTCCAGGGGCGCTCAGAGCCCCACAGCCCGCCGCTCGCTCGGGAAGCAGGTCCAGGGGACAGAAACGAGCCCTTGTCTCCAGGCCGCCCTTCGCCGGCCCACGTTCCCGGGGCCGCGGTCCAGAGCCCTCCTTGAAGCACCCCAAGCGGGGCCCCGAGTGCCTGCTCAGCGTGCAGCCTGCACACCGCTAGGGGGCGCCTCCTGACAGTGTCCTACCCCCCCTTCCTCTTTTTTTCTGGAAAACATGATCTTTATTGCTGAGGCTTCATCTCAGCCCCCCACCGAGGGTACCCTGCCTGGAGGGACCCCCTTCCGTTCAGTGTCCGAGCCGCTCACGCAGCGTCACACTCAGGATGGAACCCCACCTGGGGAGCTGGGGAGCGAGGGGAATTCTTCAAAACTGTCTCTTGTGTTCCCGCAAATAGTGCCTCTTACATAAAACCTGCACAGAAAGGCTACTGCAGCCACGCGCCAGCCCTGGACTCTCAGACCCGACTGCTTTTTCCACACAGACAGACGCCTGGGTGATTTTTATTCATCATCATTATTTTTTTTTTAAACAAAACTCTTTTTCTGGAAATACAATGAGCCGCTTTTTTGCAGGGTTCATAACTCCCCGTAGATGGTGATGCCATTTTTCAAGGCCTTACCCAGGCTGCGGCTCGGGGCTTATTTATTAGCTCCCAAGCAAAGCCTGCCTTTCAGGGCGGTTTATGTGCCCGAGTAATTGCATCGGGGGACGCGGGGCAGGGCGCCGGGAAAGGGCCGGTTGTACGTGCGTCTGCAGGGAAGGCCCCGGGCCAGGCAGCTGTCAGCCCGGCGTGTGCGCCGGGTTTAAACAAACAGGGAAGGTTCTATGGAAACGTGAGGAGGAAATCCCTTCTGTGGGGGGGGGGGCGTGCGGAACAGGACTGCACAACCGCGCAGGCCGCCCGCCCCCCGTCTTTCCTCGCCTCCCTCCGAGCGCACACGGACTCCTCGTGGAGGCGGCGCTGGGCCCACCCAGATCCCTGTCACGTTCCGGGGTCAGGAATCACGTCTGACGTGGAGCAAATTGTTTCTGAGTGAAATCACGGAGCCACTTTGATACGAATTCCACCAGGGACTTGGCCAAGGTATTTTATACACGTGCCGGAGATTAACGGGGGGGGGGGGGGGGGGAGGGAGGGGAGGGGGGGTACACGTTTTCCCCCTCAACATTCATTTCAAAAAATACCCAAGAAGTGCACTTGAGCCTGTGATTCCGGAGAGAGTCGAGCGAACACCCGCGTGCCAGGCGTGTGTGAAGGAGGGGGTGACGGATAGATACACGGACGAGTAACTGTGAGAGAGGCTGACGCCGACACGGCGTTAGCACGTCACGGGTGGGAAAATGCAGCTCTCTGAGAGAACACAGGTCCCTTCCCCGCATGCACGCTGGCAGGATGCCGGAATTCCGGAGTTAAATCACCCGGGTTCAAACCTGCGTCCCATCCCTGCCAGCTGAGTGACGCTGGGTCTCAGTTGGGGCTTATCGTAGCACCTCCCAGTGGTAGATGGAGTTATCGACCCCCTGGCGGGGACGACTGGTCCACATCCTTGTCACAGTCTCAGAGTGCATGGGTGACCTGCTTCAGACAAGGAGGGGCGGGGGCTTGTGGCTGAAGCAGAGGCTGGACGCGTGTTGCGGGCTGGGCCTGCTCTCGTTGGTGCTCGTGGCCCGGCATGAGAAGACTGTGTCCCAAGGAGGCTCCAGAAGGAACACACGTGGAGTACACCTGACCTCAGCGTGCAGGCTGGAGCCGAGTCACCCCACCTACAGCTGGACTCAGCTGCCCCAGCTGACCTACGGACCCATGGGGGGGGGGGGCGTGGGGCGGGAATGCCTGCTGTAAGCCAGTAAATGCTGGAGTTTTGTTACACAGCAGCGTTGTGGCAGTTGCTGACTGGTGCACTCCCTCAGTGGGCTGGTGTGAAGATTAGTGATCACCTATTGACAAACACTACGCACAGTTAGTTCTTGGGACTTGGAAAGAGCTCAGAAACATGAGCTCTCATTAGCAATCAACATAGTGACAGTCGTTTTGCACAGCGACATCACAGTTTTTTAACTGATTGATTGAACCGGTGAATGAGGATGACTTTACTAAAGATGCTCTAAGAGCCAGGACATCACAAAACTGGGAGACCAGGCACCGGCCGTGATCCCGACGTCGCATTCACTCGCTCTTTCATTCACTCAGCAGCTGGCCCCTGATCACCTGCTCGGTGCCACACGCTGTCGCGGATGTTGGAGCCACTGAGGTGACCAAGCCTCCATCCCCAGCCACGGCTGGGACCACAGGGTCCCACGTGTGACAGGCACTCTGCTGGGCCTTCCATCGGACCCTCCTGCCAGCATGGCGAGCCAGTGTTACTTAGTCCCAATTTTTCAGGCAAGAGGGCCGAGGCTCAGAAGCCAAACAGCATCGGAAAAGGACCAAGGCCACTCCACCAGCGTGTGCCGGTGCCGGTGAATTCAAGTTCACGGCGGAGACACCCGGACAGGAGAGAGCGGTGAGAGCGGAGAAAGGGGTGAGCCCGCGGGGTCACTGTCTACATCGCACGTGCTGGGCGCCGGGATGCTGAGGCTCCGAGCCCTGGCCCTGCTCCTGCCACAGCCCTCGGTGAGACGCCGGCCCCTCCCCGGCCCCCACTTCCTCCGACCGCAGGGCCATCACCCTGAAAGCTGCGCTGGGGGTTTAGAGAGCTGTCGGCAGGGGGGGTTGCGGGGAGCCGGTCCATTTCCGGGGTGCGAAGGGGTCGGAATCACAGTCCTGGGAACGGCTCCAGCGGCGAGAGAGCGGGGACAGCGGACAGCTTACGAGGAGAGGAGACGAGGCCAGGCCTCGGGCACCACTCATCCCGGCCCCGCTCGGCAGCCACAGCCTCGCTTTGGTCCTTCCACGGTCAGGACACCGCGGCTGGAGCGTGCGGGGTCTCCCAGCCGCCTCCTCCCGGCGTGCGGGGCCCTGAAGGAAAGCTGTCTGCGATGCAGGCCTGACGACCAGCCAGCACCTTCCTTTCCCGGGAACACGTACAGCCGGTGAGGTTTCCGTTCACCTCCCCGCGTTCCCACGTGTGAGCGGTTTCCGAGGGGACGGGTGGGGGTGGAGGGCTGCGGGGTCAGAGCCCCTTGCTGGCCAAGGCTGTGCCGGGTGACGGGGCCTCGGGGACCGGGCACAGGCTCTCCCATTCGTTCCTGCGGCCCCGGCTTCAGGTGGCGGCCGGCCCGCGGGGCCCTGAGGCTGACGGGCAGACGTCTCGGCCCCCGGAGCGCACCCCATTGCATACACGAAGAATTCTCCGGCAGACACGCTCCCGCCCAGCCACGCGTCCATTAAGTGCACTTTAAGCCGATTTGGGCGTGCTAATCCATCGCAGATCCCCGCGAAACGTAGGTTCCTGTGAAAATCTCCTACCCCCGCTCCACACCGCCACCGGATCTAGGAAACGGACGAACGGGCTCCTTAAAGCTACAGGCTCTGACGCTGCACGGAAACTTCGCGAAGAGAGGAGTGAGCTCAGCCGGCGTGGCTCAGGGGTTGAGCGTCGGCCCGTGAACCAGGAGGTCCCATGCCAGGCCCACGAGGAGACTGCAGGTGGCTTGACTGTCTCCGGAGCCACAGGCATCCTGAGCACGAGGGGAGGTGGGGATGAGGTCCTCAGTCAAGGCACAACCCGGGGCTGAACTCACGGCCGGGTCAGCGCCCCCAGAGGAGCTGGCGTCACCGCCGGCCGCTGACCTGGACCGGGCTGTGCCTTCTGGTCAGTGGCGAGGCCGGGCCTCCGGGCCTCCGGGCCCCTTTCAGAGACCTGGACGCCATCCCACCCAGCCCCCTAAGCACATGGGCAGAGCAAGGAGAGGGGCCAAGCCCCTGGCTACCCGAGGCCCCAGGGGAGAGGGAGGGGGAGGGGGACAGGCCCCCCCTCCCCTCAGGAGCCTCGGGGCTACATAGAGACAGGAAGAGGGGGCTTGGCCCACCCTGACCTTCGGCCGGGCGCTCACCTGGGGCCTCACCCGTTCCCTCAGGACAGGGCACTGCTCACCGGGACCAGAGGCGGCCCATGGCGGGCCGAGGCCCCGCGGAGCACAGCCCTGTCCCCGGGGACGTTGGGTCGCCCAGCTCTTGCTAGGCGGGTCGGGGGAGCCAGGAATCGGAGTCTTACTGTGAAGCTGCCCATTAAAAAAAAATCTTTGATTGGCAACTAGATCAGATAAGAAACTGAGCAATGCAGTGGAGGCAACCGGTCCGACTGCAGGCGAGGCGTGCACAGGCCTCCACTCCGTGCCTCTGGGCAGGGCCTGCCCGGCTCCTCAGCTAAGCGCGTCCTGTGCGGGGCTGGGACGGCTAAGAGGATGCTGCCCATTCCACAGCTGAGGAAACTGAGGCTCATGTAGTTGGCCAAAGGCACACTGCTTTGCAAATAGCAGAGCAGCAGACGGGGTGATACCCCCCCGCCCCCCGAATCCAGAAATGGGCCAGAAGTCACCTGGGCGCCCCGCCCCCGCCAGTCATCACCAGGAGGGCTGGGCGCTCCGGCGGGGGCTCGACCAGGAGCGTGAGGGGCCGGTCACCTGGCTCCCGGTTGGCACGTCTCCGCACCAGGACCCCATGCCCACGAGGACGGCGAGCGGTTTCGGGGGACAGTGTCACCGTTCCAGTCCTCAGGGCCATCTGTCATTCTTTCTTTTTTTTAAATATATTTTTGTTGATTTCAGAAAGGAAGGGAGAGGGAGATGGAGCCCACAACCCAGGCATGTGCCCTTGACCGGAATCGAACCCGGGACCCTTCCGCCTGCAGGCCGGCGCTCTATCCACTGAGCCACACCAGCCAGGGCCCATCTGCCATCCTGTGTGTGCCTTTTACTCTGGGGCCCAGCCGGGCTCTGTGGCCTCTGGCCTGCCCCGGGGAGGGAGGGTCCCGGGAGGAGGGGTCAGGTCCTGAGCGCCCCAAGGGAGAAGGACGCCCCCTGACCAAGGCCTCAGCCCTGCCGTCCTGGGCCCTGCTCCGGGCCTGCCGCCCCCGGTGCCCACGAGGTCACATTGGAGACGGAGCCCTGAGTTGCCCTCTGCACCCCCCTGCCCAGCACTGGTCTCCCCGCACCCACCCCGGTGGCCTCTGGGCCCCTGGGAGTCCTGGTGTCCGGCACCAAGCTTCCTTGGGGGGCTCCCCTGAACCCAGCCTGCGCACGGGGCTTCCCTCGGCCTCGCAGGGGCTCAGGGCTCGGAAGTCCGGTCCTTGCCTCGGGCGCCGTGCCACGCCGGGCATCACCGGGTGCAGCCGTCACTGAGCTGCCTCCCGGCGGGGTCGTCGTGAAAACAATTATTTCCTCTTTCAACGCAGCCCCAGAGCCCAGCGGTAGTGCAGAGCCGGGGAGTCAAATATTCACAGAAACGGCTGCACGCATCTCATCGGAATATCCATCAGGCGAGGGAACAACAGAGCCCGTCCTCCTCGGTGCACCCCGATGAAGGCGCGGCCCAGCCTCGGCTAAGAGCCCCAAAACTCACGAGGTCCCGCCTGCAGCCAGGCGCCTCCCGGACGCGCAGCCCCGCCGCGAGCAGCCCCGCCGCAGGGCGTCCTGGCCCCGCAAGGCACACACACCTGTGGGGTCGTCTGGTCCTTCCGGCCCCGCACCCCATCTCTCAAGTCCCCTCAGGGAGACCTGAAGGCCCCATTCATAACGGAAGCTAGGCTCAGAGAGGGCAGAGCCGGGCCGGAACCCGAGCTGAGTCCTGCGTGGAGGGCGAGCATGGGCTCTGGGGCGAGCTCTCCCTGTCACCCCCGCGTCACCCCGCAGATCTGGCCCCGCAGCGGCCACAGGAGCGGCCTTTCTCCGCCCGTTTCATGGACAGGGACGCTCAGCGGTCAGAGCTGTGCTGGGACACCTCCCCCAGCCCCGAATGTCCACCCAGAGGCGGGTCCCGGCGCCCAGGACCCTGACCCACTTCTCCCGGCATCGGGGACCCCCCGGGTGGCTTCCGTGTGTGTGTGTGTGTGTGTGTGTGTGTGTGTGTGTGTGTGTGTGTGTTTCGGTCCCGCTTGCCTTCCAGCTGGATTTAAACCCGCCGGCCGGCCTGGGCGCAAGGCTTCCTGCGCCTCAGCTGCTTCCTGCTGACTCAGCCGGGCTGGGCCCCGCCAGCTGCGGTCCCTCCTCGGCTGCGGTGAGAGGTATTTATTGTTGAAGAGTCGCCTGTGCCCTCCAAGGCGCTCAGGCCTTCAGGGGACAGACAGGCTGGGACACGTGGGCCTGTTTCCCAAACCGGCCGCCTCGGGGCGGGCTGCTCAGGGCCGCGTCCTCCTGGCTTGGCGCCAGGGCTTCTCTCCGCAGAGCCGGTGCCGCCCGGTTCGCACAGCCGAGCTCCAGTTCCTCTTTCCAACCCCCATGTGGCTCTGCTGGGGCATCAGACCAATGACGGCCCCGCACCTCCGTTTACCCATCTGCAAAATGGCTGCAGTCGGCTGCAGGTGCTGATGGACTTGTAAAGAGCCCACCTCTGGGTTGGATGTCGACCTAGGAACCTGGAGGTCAGGGTTCGATTCCCGGTCAGGGCACAGGCCCGGGTTGTGGGCTCGATCCCCACTAGGGGGCGTGCCGGAGGCCCCATCTCACTCATCATTGATGTTTCTCTCTCTCCCTCTCCCTTCCTCTCTGAAATCAATAAAAATATATCTAGCCCTGGCTGGTTTGGCTCAGTGGATACAGTGTCAGCCTACAGACTGAAGGGTCCCAAGTTCGATTCTGGTCAAGGGCACATGCCCGGGTTGTGGGCTCGACCCCCACTAGGGGGCATGCAGGAGGCAGCCGATCCATGATTCTCTCTCATCATGGATGTTTCTATCTCTCTCTCTCTAAAATAATATATGTTAAAAAGAATATCTATATATATCAATCCCTAATATGCAAATAGACCAAATGGTGGAACAACTGAACAACCGAACAACCGGTCGCTATGATGTGCACTGACCACCAGGGGGCACGTGCAGAACATGGCGGGCATCGGCAGCAGGCGGCACAGCACAGAACATAGTGGGCACAGCCATGGCGGGAGGGTGGAGCAGGTGAGCAGGGGCGCCAGACCAAGCCGGGGCGCCGGTCACTGTCATCGGGGTGAGCCTCTGGTGGTTACTCAAAATTCTTTGCTCCCACGCGCCACGGTCCCGCCAGGCACTCACTGCCGGCGCCAGAGCCGCCACTCGCACCTGTTGCTGGCTCCTGGCACCGGCCCCGATCACCCCTGAGGGCTTCTCCACCTCCCCCTGCTCCTGAGGGGCGATCGGCTGCTCGCACCTGCTGCTGACGCCGGCCCCAATCGCTCCGCGCCATCAGCAGGTGTGAGTAGGGCTGACACCGTAGGCACGTGGGAGCGGCGGCTGCGGGAACAGGGCTGCAGCCAGCAGACGGGGGACTGGGGGCCGCGGCGGGAGGGGCCAGGCGGGGGCGCAGAGGATGGGCCGAGACACACCCGTGTGCCCACCGCAGCCTCGCAGCCCACAGTTCCTTTCAAGGCGCACGAATGTGTGCGCTGGGCCCTGGTATTTATATAAAATTAAAAACAGAGCCCACCTCTGGTTACCTCCCGCTCCCGGCACAGGGCTGCTCCCTGAGGCTGAACCTGGGTCCGCGAGGAATTGAACGGAGCCGTTGAAATGCCAGAGGGCGACACAGAAAACGCAGGGGACTCCCGGGCACTGCAGCCGCCTCTGCCAGGCCACGGTGCGTGGCTCCCCGGACACTTACGAGAGAGAAGGTCGGAGGACCGGCAGAGAGCCACGTTCGGGAGGAGCCTTTACCGGGTATGGATTCCAGACCCCAAAGATGGAGACCAGGGCCTGGATCCCATGTCAATCACCCGTCAGGTGCAAAGCAGGATGTCGACGCGAGGGGCTGCCTCCTCTGTGTTCAGAGTGTTCTTCCGCCTGCATCATAGGCCCTGCCTTTCTTAACAAATGTTCTCATCGGCCTCAGAGAGGGAGGGAGAGGGAGAGGGAGAAACATCCGTGGGGAGAGAGCATCATGGACCGGCTGCCTCCTGCACGCCCCCTACTGGGGATCGAGCCTGCAACCCGGGCCTGTGCCCTGAATGGGAATCGAACCCTGACCTCCTGGTTCCTAGGTCAACGCTCAACCGCTGAGCCACGCCGGCCGGGCAGCACCTGAATTTTGCCCCCCCCCCCCCCGCGCCCTCCCGGCCCACCCAGGGTTGCATGTGCTCCCACTGGGAATGGATCTCCAGCTTCGGACGTCAGTCGCTCAGCCTTTTAGTCTGTCAGCCTCCCCTTTGTCCCTTCAGAACTGGCTGCCCTCCCTGTCTCCTCGAGCCATGCCTAGCAGGGGTTTGGGGGAGGGGGGTCCCTAAGACCAGGCGGGCTTGTCCTGGTGCCCGGGGAGGTGGGCAGGATGGCCACATTCCGTCTCTCTCCCAGGCCCTGCCTGTGGGGTCCCGCTGCGTCCTGGGCTTACGCACCACTGAGCTCCTGGTCTTCCCCCAACGCGGCTCAGACGTCCTGCCCGACTCAGGGAAGGCCAGTCACCCCAGGGAGGAGGCTGGGCATCGCCCTGGCTTCCCGCTGGTCTCTCCATTCTGCTTGGTGACAGTTCAAGGGCCTGACCCTCCTCTCCTGCCCCATGGCCGTGGCCCCAACTGGGCCCCTGCTCCCCGTATGCAGACCCTTGCCGGAGCCTCTGGTGGCCTCCTGGCCTCCAGCCGTGCCTCCAGCCCACTGCAGCCAGAGCTCCGTAGCTCACCGTTTCCCAGCACCCTCTCCTTCTGGCCCCTGGGCCTTCACTATGTTGCCCCCTCGGCCGGGGAGGCGCTCCCCACCGCCCCCCGCAGGGCAGCAGACCCCTCATGCTCATTGACTGTCCACGCGCCCCTGCGCCTCCCGGCCCAGCTCGCAGGGGGAGGAGGCCGTGTGACGAGTTCTGGACAATGGACTGGCAGTGCGTCAGGGGGGCGTGTGTCCGTCAGGCCGAAGGACAGAGGAGCAGGGCAGCTCGTTGCCGACTGTCTGGTGAGATGGTGGGCCCCCGGGCAGCGCAGCCTGCCTCACCGAGTCACCGCAAAGGGGCACCCAGCTGCCGAGCCTCTCGACACGCCTGGCCTGTGCGTGAACAAGAAGGGGTCATATGTGTCCGGCCTCTGAGAGCCCAGGCTTGCGGCTGCTGTAGCAGAGGCCTCGCCCGTCCTGACTGGCATCCTGGTGAATCCCTTTCCTCCTTCACGCAACTCGAGTCACCTCCTCTAGACGCCTCCCGCCCAGGCCCCTCAGGGCCCCAACCTGCGCTCCTACAGGGAATGTGATTCCCCCAAGGGGAGGACACTTGTCATCTGCATCATCATCATCATCATCATCCTCACCATCATCCTCACCATCATCATCATCATCATCATCATCATCACCATCATCACCATCACCATCATCATCATCATCATCATCCTCACCATCATCATCATCATCATCATCACCATCATCCTCACCATCATCCTCACCATCATCCTCACCATCATCACCATCATCATCATCACCATCCTCCTCATCATCATCATCGTCACCATCAGCAGCAGCATGTATCTTTTCTTACTACATCTAAATGCTTTACACACACACTGTTCCTTATGTCATTCTGGTCATCACCGTCTGAGACGTGTACTATGTATTGTTCCCTTTTGTAAGCTAGGGGTCCGAGGCTCAGAGAGGTTACGAGGCTTATTTCATCAGCCAGGTGCCGAGGGCAGTCTGTCTGTCCAGACCCACCGCCACCGCCAACACACCTAACCCCCACTGGACCCCTCCTATCCGCTCCCCGCACTGGCCCTGGCTCTAGCGTGCCGCAGCGCTCGCTCCACAAGTTCATTGGATGAATACACAAGTGGCGCTTCCTTCCTGCGTTCCTTTTATGCAGGAGAGCCGCGGGGGCAGGGGGGGGGGCTGCTCTGGGGCGGGAGCAGGTGGCGAGTGATGCCAGGGAGACCCCCCTCTTGCCCTCTCACCCAGGGCGGCTGACGCAGACATTCCCTCTCGTCTCCCTCGGCAGAAGGTGGCTGTGACGTGCCTTTAAGAGGAACTGAAGGATGGACTGAGCACAGTCCACATTGCGTGCTTCCACCTTGACCCTGGAATTCTAAGGCTTCGGTCCCTCCCGTCCAAGAATAGCCTTTTGCCCCCACGCCCAAATTCGCACAGCCTTCCCCAGCGTACAGAGCACTCTCCGGTGTCTAATCTCCCGGATTCTGACATGGGGGATTATCATCCCCATTTCCTAGATGAGAATACTGAGGCCTAGAGATGTCAGGCAGCGCACGAGCGAGCCCAGGTCCTCCCCAGAGGAGCCCATGTGCTCTCCTCACCCCCACGCCGCCTGTTTTGGGGGTGGGGGAGGCATGCTGGGCAGGGGCCCGAGGCCGCTGGTCACGTCACGGGCACTGGGGACCGGAGGGAGCAGGAAGCTTGCAGGCAGCTCCGAGCCTGGTCTCTGGTGTCGCTCCCTCCGCACAAGGGAGCCATTATGTGGGTTGTCCCGTTTCCTGGGCACAAAGGAAGGCCGAGCCACGGTAACAAGTGGGGAGATTGTCTGAGCGGCCCCGGGAGGGCAGGCCTGGACGCGGCGTGGACGCCGGCGGAGCGCTGCCAGGTGAGCAGACAGCCTGTCCTTTGACGGCCGGCCCGGGTGCGGGCCCGGAGGAGCGGGACGGCGCTGTCCTCTGGGCGGGGCCTGTCGTAATGACCGTGCCCGGGAGGCGGGCTCAGCGTCCAGGAAGGGGCTGCGGTGGCCGTTTGTCCGCATCCGCACCTTGGCCTGGTGTGCGACCCAGCAGGACAGAGGGGGTTTGAATCCCCTTTCAGGACTGGCTCCTGGCCTCCCACGGGGTGAGAGAGGCCACAGCCGGAGGCCGTCGCACGAGGAGGGACAGAGAGGCCCCGGCTTCCGGGGAACAGCGTCCTGCCCGCGGCTGGCCCTGATGCCCACGCGGCTGCGGCCATCTCGCCTGCTGCCGGCGGACCAGGCCCACCGCGGAGGGGCAGAGCGGCTGGGATCCGGAGAAAGGGGCCGCGCCCTGTCATCCCACGGGCTTGCCTCGCTCTGGACTCCCGGCTGCTGTGACTCAGAGCAAACCCAAGTGACGGCGCTGGGCCCTCAGGGGAGCCAGGAGCAGCCACCCGCACCTGCGGCCTGTCTTTGTAAATAAAGCTTTATCAGAACACAGCCCGCCCTTTCAGCCACGCACTGTCTGACCCGGCGGAGCGGGTCCCTGTGGCCGAGACGACGGCTGCACGGGCTGCGACGTCGCTGGTCCGGCCCTGCGGAGAGGCTGCGGCCCGAACCGGGACCACGGGCGTCCGAGGCCCAGGAGCGCCGCCGCGTGCTGCGTGCGTGCAGGCCACTCGCGGCGTGGCGTGGTGCCCCGTCCTGCCAGGACGTCAGGGTCAGCTGGGCCCTGGCTGAGGTCTCACCCGTTCTAGGTGCTATTTCTCACGGTGCCAACCCGGGCCCCGGGCCAGCGCGGGATGGCGGTCCTGCGGCAGGATGCTGGGCGCCCTCTCAGGTCCCGCAAACCCACGCAGCGGCCGACGGGGTCCATGTCCACCGGATGCCGTGCTCGCTGCTGCCTCGCCACAGGCTCATCCATCCTCCCAACAGCCTTACGAGGTGGGCACTGCTCTGCCCCATCCCACTGACTCCGAGGCTCGGACCCCCCCCTCCCCCCCATTTAGTGAAAGACGGATCCAGGGCGGAACCGGGGTGTGCAGCCGACTATCCTTCCCGCCCCTGGCTCAGCACCCGGCGGGGCCTGGCGCGTAGTAGGTGTTCCCTAACCCTCACGCGGGGCCTGGCGCGTAGTAGGTGTTCCCTAACCCTCACGCGGGGCCTGGCGCGTAGTAGGTGTTCCCTAACCCTCACGCGGGGCCTGGCGCGTAGTAGGTGTTCCCTAACCCTCACGCACACAGTGTCAGCTCCAGCCCAGGCACACGCCGTCGGCTCCGTGTTAAGGTTCTGGACACCGGCAGCTGCGAGTCGGGGTCGGGAAGGAGGAGCCGGGGCCCCGGGAACCGTCCTCAGTGAGGGGACGGATTCACCAGGACACACTCACCGGGGCTCCGCGGAAAGGCCGTTTCGTATTTTAACGTCCTGTCGGGTTTGTCACAGGAGGAAACTGCCTCTTCACGCGGTGTGCTCGCCAGACGCCAACTCGCTTCCATGGTGAGCGTGGCCTCCCCGCTGCGCTCGCAGCCCGTCCCTCCGTCCCTCCGTCCCTCCGTCCCTCCGTCCCCGCGCTGAGCACAGCCATGGACGCTCCTGCCCGGGGGGAGCTGTCAGGCCAGGCCTGCGCCCAGCCTCCTGCCACGGTCCCCAGGTGGCTCCCCATCACCCACACCCACATCCGGCCGAGCAGCCATGGGGCCGGGGGGAGCCTCCGGGGAGCCGGGGGGAGCCTCCTCAGGGGCAGCAGGAGGAACCGGAGCCCGGGGAAGCCCGGAGGGTGAACTGAATGCAAAGCCCGCCCGGCCCGCGTGGCTCCGTGGCTGAGCGTCGACCTAGGAACCAGGAGGCCACCGTGCGGTTCTCGTCAGGGCTCCTGCCCGGGCTGCGGGCTTGACCCCCAGGAGGGGGCGTGCAGGAGACGCCAATCCATGATTCTCTCTCACCATTGGTGTCTCTCTCTCTCGCCCTCCCTCCTCTCTGACATCAATAAAATATTAAATTTAAAAAGCAGGACAGGACTCCAAAGCTCCCCCTCCGGCACCTTTCCGTCCGTCTGACGCTCGCTGGGTGCGCGGCCCGGCCTCACCGCGCCCACGCCCCCCGCGGACAGAGCGGGCGGGACAGAAAGGCCACGCGTGGCCCGGCCTCACCATGCACACGCCCCCCGCGGACAGGGCGGGCGGGACAGAAAGGCCACGCGTGGCCCGGCCTCACCACGCCCACGCCCCCCGCGGACAGGGCGGGCGGAACAGAAAGGCCACGCGGCCGCACCTCCTGTGCGCCACGCCTCCTCCGTGGCCACACGGTGCCGAGTGTCCTCAGCGCCTTCCATCCCCCTGCGAACAGAACTCTGCTCAGCACCCCCTCCCCGCCCCCGCGGCCAGGTAACCAGAGAGAAGGTTCCGGAAGGAAAGGGGGCGCAGTCTCTGCTCTGAGCTGAGCAAGCGTGAACGCGCCCTGGGTTCTCCGTCTAACACACCCCAGAGGCTCAGGCCACGGAGCTCCGTCTCCCCGCGCCACAGCCTGTGCAGCTCAGACACAGACACCGGAGGTCCCCCCGCTCCAGGAGCTGGACGCCAGGATCAGGGAGCTGAGGGCGTGGGTTTCTGGGGATCCCTCTCTTCCTGACGTGCGGACGGCACCTTCTCTGTGTCCTCACATGGCCAAGGGCCCGCCCCCTCCAGGTCGCTCGAGAGAGGGGCAGCTCTCTGGTCACATCGGGGGGACGGGGGGTGGGGGCTGCTTCCCTGGGTGGAAAACGGAGAAAAGGAGGACTTGGCAGCCTCACATGTGCATGCGCGTGCACACACACTCACACACACACACACTCGTGCACACACACTCGTGCATATGCGTGCACACACACTCGTGCATGGGCACACACACCCTCACACTCCTACACACACATGTACACACACTCGTGCATGGGCACACACACTCATGCACACACACCCTCACACTCCTACACACACATGCACGCACACAGCGGGCCTGGGTTTGGACGCGCAGGGACCTCGGGACCCTAGACGAGGCTGCGGGGTCTCAGGGGCACTTACAGGGACTTCGGAAAGAACCTCGGGGCAGGCACCCTGTCTCTGGGCCGGCTGGGCCGGGCCGGGCTGGGCTGGGTGTGTGGGGGAGAGGCTCCGGGTCCCAGGTCCCGGCCGGTCAGGCTTCCAGCCAAGAAGGCAGCGGTCCGAGACAGGTTTCGGGGATCTCGCCAAGACCTGGAGTGCTGAGCAGGGAAACTGAGGCAGCCACCCAGGAATGCAGAGCACACCAGTGCCCGGGGGGTAGGCGGGGGGTGGGGGACTCTGTGCAGGGACCCAGGGCCAGTGGCCAGCACCGCTGATGCCAGGCCAGTCCCAGCCTCCCAGCTGCCGCCCCAGGTCTGCAGGGGTGGAAGCTGCCGCAGGGAGAGGCCCGGGGACCCAGCGCGGGGAGGGGGGGCGGGCACGGGGAGGCAGACAGCGGGAGAAAGCGCCTCTCCCCAGCCCCTCCCCCCCTCGGCTTTCCGGCTCCCCTTTCACGCCTGCCCAGTCTCCGGGGCTCCCGGGTCAGGCCACAGCCGACATGCACGGTGCCACTCAGTCCCTGGAGGACGGAAATGACCCCGGACAGTGGAGTGATGAGGGCGCCGGGCGCCGGGAAGCCATCAGCAGCGGGATGAGCAGACGGAGAAGGAAACGCAATCGCACAAAACGTTAAATAAGGAGAAAGGCCTGGACGCCCGGCTGATGGCATCGCGCTCGGCGTCCGGGCTCCTCCCGGGGCGCTGTCTGCGGTCACTTCTCCGGATCTCCCCGGAGCCCCTGCCGTGTCCCCCTCGCCTCCGGCCGGAGCCGGGAGCGCCTAGAACTTAAACATTAACAGCAACGTGTGCACTTGTCTTACAGCAAAAACAAGCCGACGGGACGGACGCAGCGAGCGCGTGGTCGCCCTCCGGCCGTGGCACCAGGGCCTGGCGTGGGCGTGGGCTCGCCGCACGGATGCCCGGGAAGCGCCAGGCCAGTCCCGGCTTCGCTGAGAAGGGAACGGCACCCTCAACCTGTTGCATTGTGGGAGCTCTCTCGATGTTCCGGATGCAAAGTCCGCGTCAGACGCTTGATGTGCAAATGTTTTCTACCATTTTTAAAAATATTTTCATTGATTTCAGAGACGAAGGGAGAGGAAGAGAGAGAGAGAAACATCAACGATGAGAGAGAATCATTGATCAGCTGCCTCCTGCATGCCCCCCACTGGGGATCGAGCCCGAAACCCAGGCATGCGCCCTTGACTGGAATCGAACCCGGGACCCTTCAGTCCACAGGACTATGCTCTATCCACTGAGCCAAACCAGCAAGGGCTGTTTTCTACCATTTTGTGGGCTGCCTTTTCGTTTTCTTTTTTTAACTTAAGCCTCCTGTGAGGATATGTTCATTGATTTTAAAGAGAGAAGAAAGGAAGGGGGAGAGAGAGACACACACATTGATGTGAGAGAGAAACATCGATTGGTTTCCAACCATATGCCCCCAACGGCGATCGAACCCACAACCTAGGTCTGTGCCCTGACCGGGAACCGAACCTGAAACCTGTTGGGCGTCTGGAACGATGCTCCAGCCGCCTGAGCCACTGGCACGTTCTTTCTTTCTTTATTTTTTTTATTTTTGTTGATTTTGGAGAGGAAGGGAGAGGGAGAGAGAAAGACAGAAACATCAATGGTGAGAGAGAACCATTGATCGGCTGCCTCCTGCATGTCCCTTACTGGGGATCGAGCCCGCAACCCAGGCCTGTGCCCTTGGCTGAAATCGAACCCGTGACCCTTCAGTCCGCAGGCCGACGCTCTATCCACCGAGCCAAACCGGCCAGGGCTCTGGCACGTGCTCAATGCTCTCTTTTGAAGATCCCAGGTTTCTGACTTGGATGTAGTTCCGTTTATGTGTCTGTTTCTCTTGTTGCTAAGAAACTTGCCTCAGCCACGGCCACGAAGATGTATCGCGCGTTCCTCTAAGAGTCTGACGTTTCGGCTCTTGTATCATCTGTCCCTGTGGCCCATTCCCAGTGGGGTCCGTGAGGCGGGTGAACTCCATCGCCCTGGGACGCGTAGCCATTTGCTGAAAAGACTGTTCTTTCACCGCCGCGGCGTCGGCTTGGCGCCCTCGTTAACAAAGCGCTGACCGTCACTGCGCGTTTCTCCGTGGACGTGCGGCGCCGTCTCCTCCAGCTCCACGCCTGTCTTTCCGCCGGCACCGCGCCGCCTGATTCCCGCGCCTGGTAGAGCGTTTTATTTGGATCCCCCGAGTCCTCCCGTTTCTGTTCTCTCCTAACGATTCTGTCTCTCGGGACTCGCACACTGTCACATGGATTATAGGGTCCGCTGGTGAGAGTCTGCAAGAAAATCGCCTGGGATTTCAAGCCCTCTTTTCTTTTCTTTTTTTAAAAAATGTTTTTTATTGATTTTGGAGAGGAAGGGAGAGGGAGAGGAGATAGAAACATCAATGAGGAGAGAGAATCATGGATCAGCTGCCCCCTGCACGCCCCCTACTGGGGATCGAGCCCGCAACCAGAGCATGTGCCCGGACCGGGAATCCAACCTGGGGCCTCCTGGTTCATAGGTCGGCGCCCAACCGCTGAGCCACACTGGCCGGCTCAAGCCCTCTTGCTAAGGCCCCCTCAGGAGTCCACAGCTCCGAGTCAGTTCAGGCCGAAGAAGAAAGCGGTTGTGCGCGTCCTGAGGAGATCGGTGTTGCGGTTCCGGGACCAAAAGGAGAAGACGTGGGGAAGTCAGGAGAGCAGCAGCCGCGGGTCCTCTTTGGAAAGCTGGCGTGGAGACTGCCTCTTACCAGGACCCCGTGTGCACCTGAGCCTGGGGGACCCCCGAGACCCGTGTGGAGGGATACAGGGACCCCCGCAAGGGGGGCGGCAACGGTCCCTCCTGCGAGAGGGTGGGATGGATGGGTGCTGCTGGCCAGGCGGCTGTCCCAGCACCCAGCGCACTCCTGTGGCCCGCGCGGTTCCCTAGCAACCAGGAGACGGCCGGCCAGGAAGCTGGGCTTTGATCAGCGGAGACGCTGCAAACCGGAGGCTCTGGGGAAGGGCCGGCTTTGGGCTCTGTCCTAACTCGCCCGGTACTGCTCCCGTGTGCACCGTCCCCGGGGGCTCCTTCCAGACGCCCCTCTTCGCGGAGGCGGTGCTGTGGGTGCCGATGCCCGCGGTGCCTGGGGAACCGTGTCTGGAAGGAATTAGCAGGTTCTGAGGCCCCGGAACCAGGCTTACCCCGCGAGGCAAATATTGGAACAAGACGCTGCGATGGTTCTGGATTTTAAAGGCTTGTTTTTCTGACTCCGCCAAGTGCCGGCTTCCCGGGCCAGGCCTGAGCCAAGCGAGGCAGACGGCCAAGCAGGCGGGCGCACTCTGACCTGGGAGGGCGCGGGCAGCGGGCTGCTGGCACGAGCTGAGGACACAGAGCAGGGACCTGCCCTGTTAGTCGGTCCCAACGCTGTCACCGCGTCCACGGCACCTCCCCGGGGCGTGCAAGTCGATCCATGCGTCCCACCGACGCCCTGAGACGAGGAAGCAAGTGTTCCCACCACGTACACGGCCGGACGCCCGAGCCGCCGCTGACCGCGGGTGCGTTGGAATCAGGGTTGGAGGCTCACACAACGTCACATCCACACGGCAATGGGATCCCTTTCGCACCCATTTACTGTCAAAATCTTGGCCTGGAGCCCAGCCGGTGTGGCTCAGTGGTTAAGCATCAACCTAGGAACCAGGAGGTCACGGTTCGATTCCCGGTCAGGGCACAGGCCCGGGTTGCGGGCTCCATCCCCAGTAGGGGGAGTGCAGGAGGCAGCCGGTCCGTGATTCTCTCTCATCATGGATGTTTCTACCTCCCTCTCCCTTCCTCTCTGAAATCAATAAAAATATATATTTTTTAAAACTCTTACACTGTGTCATTAGCAAGTTTTGGCAGCCACGTCGATGAAGGGACTCGCTTTGTAAGCCACGGTGAGCGACACGCTGCGCCAAGGAGAAGAAATGAAACAGCTGAACCTGTCCTTTCTCCATAGACGGGCCTTCTGGCCGCGCCCCCCCCCCCCATCCCCTCCTTGTAAACAACACGGTGATGAATGCCCTACACATGCTCCTGGGTGTGTCTCTGGAAGTTTCTCTAGCACTTTATGCACCCAGAAGGAGAAGGCTGGGCCCAGGGGACAGGAGCCAGCTCTCCCGGTCCCTGCAGGCAGCTCTCCAAGACTGGACACTCCCGGACCCTGCAGGCGGCTCCCCAAGGCTGGACACTCCCGGACCCTGCAGGCGGCTCCCCAAGGCTGGACACTCCCGGACCCTCTGGGCGGCCCTCCAGGGCCGGGGCACAGCCTGTTCCTCCACCGGCCGCTTGTCCACGACCCCCCTACGTCCCTGCGTATGTGAAATGGTCAGACTTGAACACTGTTTGCCCCTCCGATGGCTGGAAAACAGCGTTTGTCTTAATCTGCATATTCTCATTACTGCGGGAGGGTCAGTACCCTTTCCCGTGTGCGGTGGCCATGTTTGTCTCCTCCGGGGCTTTCCCTGCGTGTCCGTGACCTGCTCGCCCTGCTCGCCCTGGACTGGCGGGACTCCGGGGCTCGGCGCGGCGCCGTGCAGGGTTTGGAAAGCGGGTTCTCCCTGACAGCTGCTTGTTTTGAACCTCGGTGCCGTGGCTCTCGCCGTGCGGAAGTTTTCATCTCCGTGTAATCACGCGTATAAATCTCTCTCGCCTGTGATTTATGTCTCAGCCGTAATTCCCCATCCCAAGGGTGCAACAATATTCTTAAAAGTCATGTTTTCAGAAGTTTGCTAGCTTGCTGGAGATTTAGCAATTCTAATAGCTCGGGAGGGGCTGGCAAATACTGGCTGTCAGGAGCCAGATGGTGAATCCATTAAGCTCCGCTGGTCCTGCCATCTCTTCCGTTGTTGTGAATCCCCACCCGAGGGCATTTTTCCACTGGTTTTTAGAGAGAGTGGCAAGGAGGGCGGGAGGCAGAGAGAGAGAGACATCCATGTGAGAGCGAGACATGGAATGGGTGTCTCCCACACCAGCCCCGGCCGGGGCCCGGGATCGAGCCTGCATCCACAGTGTGTGTCCTTGACGGGAATCAAACCTGGGACCCTTCGGTCCGAGGGCTGGTGCTCTAGCCACTGAGCAAACCGGCCAGGGCTGGTCCTGCCATCTCCTGCATCTTCCTCACTCTGCGGTTACAGCCTGAAAGCAGCCGCGGACCATACGCCCATGAAGGGGCGGCTGTGTTTCAGTAAAACTTTATTTACAAAGACAGGCGCAGCCGGGCGTGGCCCACGGGCCGGTCTGCTCACTCTCGATCCCGACCATCAGTCACGTGTTGTAAAGTTGACGCTTCCTACGTTTTTTTTTTATATATATATTTTTTTTGTTGATTTCAGAGAGGAAGGGAGAGGGAGAGAGAGATGGAAATGTTAATGATGAGAGAGAATCATGGATCGGCTGCCTCCTGCACGCCCCACACTGGGGATCTGGGGATCGAGCCCACAACCCGGGCCCGTGCCCTGACCAGGAATCAAACCGTGACCTCCTGGTTCATAGGTCGACGCTCAACCCCTGAGCCACACCGGCCGGGCATTCCCGTGATCTTTAAAGGGACCCCACCATGTTTGTCCAAGTTTGAGCGAGTGCATTTGGAAGTACACCTGAGAACAATGCCACGTGGGAAAGGCCTGCTTTTATTGCTCTGAGCCAAGGACCCGTCTCTCTGTGTGTTTGACTCTGACCCTGGACGGGTCAGCTAAGTCATGTGCTAATAAGACCAGAGCTGAAGAGGTGGTTCTTCGGAAAGCTAAACGGCTTTCGACCAGGAGTTGGCACGCTGCCGTCGGTGGGTCGGTGGGTCGGGGACCGCCCAGGGGGAGGGTGCCTGGTTCAGACAGGCTGCAGCTCCCCAGGGCCCAGTCCAAAGGGAAAACGCAGCCCTGGCTGGTGTGGCTCAGTGGATAGAGCAGTGGCCTGTGGACCGAAGGGTCCCAGGTTCGATTTCGGTCGAGGGCATGCACCTCGGTTGCAGGTTCCCTGGCCTTGGTTGGGGCACGTGCAGGAGGCAACCAATCAATGTGTCTCTGTCGCATCGATGTTTCTCTCTCTCTCTGTCTCCCCCCCTCCCTTCCACTGTCTCTGAAAATCAATGGAAAAATATCCTCGGGTGAGGATTAACCAAAAAGAAAAAAAAGAAAGAAGTGACAATGCAGAGCCCCTTGTTCGGGAAGTGTTAGCCCGGGGAGACCATGACCGCCAGGCCTTCACAGCCGGGGGCCCCTCTGAGCCAGGCCCACGTCCAGCCCGAAGCCACCGGCTCGCTCCCTCGGGGGGGGGTGGCCGGGCAGCGGGTGGGTGTCAGCCCACACCAGGCCGCCGGGGAAGGGGTTGGAAGGTCGTGCCAGCCGGCCGGTGTAGCCAGCACCGTTTAGTCCAGCGGTCGCCAACCGGTGGTCCGCGAGGGCCGAGAGGTCGGCAGCCGCGGGTTTAGCCCGTGGACCGGAGGGCTGGGAACCGCTAACGCCTCCGGATCGTGTCCTAACCCCGGCTGCACGCTCAGGACACGCTTCTGAGACGTTTTAATTCCCCGTTTGCTTTTGGCAGCGTGCGGGGCTCGCCGCAGCTGACACCCGAGGCCCTGAGTAGCTATTTAAAGCGACAGTCCACGTTTTGCCACAGACCTCCCTGCATGTGGGCGCGGAGGCTCCCGCAGAGAGAGGTCCCCGCCCCACGTGGCTGTCCCGTTAGCACGTGTCACCCTGGGGCGTCACCTCGGGGGGCTGAGGGGTACCGTTTCTGCTTTGGGATTTCGCTTTGAAGTCCAGGAAGGAATAAATAGCCTCGCTCGCAGCCCATCTGCTGGGCTTTCATCTCAGCCGCAGCTGGTTCGGGGCGAGGGTGGTCATCCGCCCGCCTGCCCGCCCTGTGGCCGCCTGTGTGGCCGCCTGTGGGGCCCAGTGAGTCCAGGCTATTTGCAGCCCTTCGGGGCTGGGCTGACCGGCAAATCAAGCAGGCGACTCCCTCAGATTGCAGGAGAGGCCCAGAGAGGCCCCGGCCTGCCTGAAGGCGCACAGCAAGTCGTGGGAGAGCAGAGACCCACGCCAGGGCCCCCTGTGCGGGGTCTGGGACCCCTGCCTCCAGGTCCAGGCCTCGCTCTCCCATCACTGCCCCGCCCCCGGCCTCCCAACTGAAACGCTCGTCCCCTGTACCTGCTGGGCCCTTAGTCTTTCTTCTCTCGGTCAGGGCGATGGTCCCGGGGCTGCTGGCCCCCTCTTTTCATATATACATTTATTATTGATGTCAGAGAGGAAGGGAGAGGGAGGGAGAGAGAAACATCAATATGAGAGAGAGTCACGGACCGGCTGCCTCCTGCACGCCCCCTAGTGGGGATGGAGCCTGCATCCCGGGCCTGTGCCCTGACCCGGAACCGAACCCCGACCTCCTGGTTCCTAGGTCGACGCTCAAGCACGGAGCCACGCGGCCGGGCTGGACACTCCCCCCCCCATCCCTGTCACTGATGCCAGAGAGGTGCGCAAACAGGCCCTGAAGGGGCAGGAGGGGCGGCCCGCTGGCTCAGCCACGTCCTGTGGGGAGGTGGCCACGTGGGGACGAGGGTCCCTGGGGCGGGCTGAGTGAGTGTCCTGAGTCCGTAGGGAGGACGAACCCCACAGGGTCGCTGTGAGGAAGCGACCTGGGGAGGTGACGGGTCGCGGAGGGGAGGCTCCCATGCGGACAGCGACAACAGCGGCGACGGGAGGGCCTCGCCGAGCCCTGGCCCCGGCGCCCAGGCTCTCGCTTCCCGGCCACGAGCCGCGGCCGCTCTCGCTCGGGAGCCCCCGTTCGTGGCGTTTGTTACCGAAGCCGGAGCGCCCGGTCCCCTCCCAGCCGCTTTGAGCGGGCAGGGATCCCCGGGGAGGTGTGTGGCCCCGAGTTCTATTCAGGGAGAACCCCAACAGCCCAGGGGCGCGGTGGCCACGGTCCGTGGGGCGCCGTGAGGAAGGTACAGTTCACAGACGGGGCCTGAGCCACGCAGAGGGCGTGACGGAGCTTCTCCCCCAGCCTCATCACGGGGGTCCGAGGCGGGGCCGCTGTCACAGCGGACTGAGCAGAGAGCCGTGGCCGGCCCGGCGTGGAGGGTCCCGGGGCTCACGGCGGGGGCGGAGCTCACCAGGTGTGGCCGCCCCAGGACCAGGGCTCCGTCCCTGACCACAGGGCCCCCGGGACTTCCGGGCACCACCCCACCCCCCACAGCACGGAAGCACCTGCCGCCGTCCTGCCTGCGGCGCCCACATCCTGCCGCCCCACGTCCCCCCACGGGGCAACTAGCAGCGTGTGTGTGCGGAGGAGCGGCCGCTCTGACCCCGCGAACTCCTCCCCACGGGACTCCCGGGCCTGGCTGTTTGGGGAAGGGGGGGTGGGACGGGACCCCGTCAGCAGGAGTCTGACCGTCCCTCCTTCCTGGGGACCCCCCTCTGCTTGGGAGCTGAGGCTTCAAAACTGGATTTCGACAAACGCAAAGCAGGCCAACACGAAACTGGGGGCGCGGCAGGACATTCACCGCAACGGGCTGGTCCCCGTACACAGACCTGCCTGCGAGGCGGCACGGCCGACGGGGCACCGGCGGGGGCAGAGTTCACGACAGGAGAGGCGTGGGGGCCGGAACGCACGGGGAGGGCGTGAGGGTCATCAGCGAACTGAGAGCAAATCGGCCGGCCGCGGGGCTCAGGGGTTCCGCGTCGACCTAGGAACCAGGAGGTCACGGTTCGATTCCCGGTCAGGGCACAGGCCCGGGTGGCGGGCTCCATCCCCGGTGTGGGGTGCAGGAGGCAGCTCATCCGAGGTTCTCTGTCATCACGGATGTTTCTCTCTCTCTGAAATCAATAAAAATGTACATATCTTTTAAAAAGAGTAAATTAACACACTAGGATGTCATTTTTCTCCTAATTGGTTGGCAAAGGTGGCACCCGTCCCGGTGAGGAGGCAGAGACGGGTCCTTCGCCTACGAATGCGGGCGTTCCGGTCGGCGCAGCCCCTGTGCCGGGCAGGCGGGCAGCCGGGGCCAGGCCTCCGAGACGTGGGTAAACGGGACCCAGTAATCATTGTAAGACTTTTTCCAGGAGAACCGGTCACGATGTGCCGAGCTGAGCTCGCAGCAGCGCCCGGTGGGGTGCGCGGGAAAGGACCCGTGTCCGACGCGTGTGGCTGTCCCCGGAGCGAGAGCAGGTGCGGGAGGGCGACGGTGCCGCTGTCAGGAGCTCGGCGGCAGAGTCTCCGACCCCGACCCGCCATCCTCCGCGGGGGAGGCCTCTCCCCGCCCCGGACGCCTCCGCCACCCCCGGCTGCGAGCCCCCTGGGAGCACAGAGCGCTAACACCCACGAATGACGCACGACAGCACGGGGTTCGAGCCGGGAGGCGCAGGGAACGCGGAACAGCTGGAAGCCACCTGTTGTCAGACATGAGACTCACCCAGTGAGCGCATCTGCCCGGTCCCTCAGCTGCACTCCTCCTCCCGCCGGGCCTCTGGGGAGGCGTGTGGCCACTGAGGGGGTGCAAAGGGCAGGCCGCCGATCCGCTGTGTGACCAGGGCCTCTCGGACCCCCTCCTCCGGGACCCCCTCCTCCTCCGGGACCCCCTCCTCCTCCGGGACCCCCTCCTCCGGGACCCCCTCCTCCGGGACCCCCTCCTCCGGGACCCGACTGAGGCAGGGGCTCAACAGGGGCCGATGTGCTGGGGGCTGGTTTTGCTTCTGCGTCGCCCCCTCCACCAGCCACCCCACTCCTGAGGGCTCTCCCCATGTTCAGCCCCAATAGTTCCCCGGAGTCTGGGAAAGAGACATCTTAAAGCCCAACTACGGGCTGAAAAAGAAAAGAAAAAGAAAAAGCGGGGACAAAACCCACTGCCTCCCCTCTGTCCCCCCTCACGTGCTTCAGGAGGAAGGCAGACGCTGCGATGGCGTGGGTACCCCAAACCCCACTCTGACACAGTGGGTACCCCACCCCCACTCTGACACAGTGGGTACCCCAAACCCCACTCTGACACAGTGGGTACCCCAAACCCCACTCTGACACAGTGGGTGCCCCAAACCCCACTCTGACACAGTGGGTACCCCAAACCCCACTCTGACACAGTGGGTACCCCAAACCCACTCTGACACAGTGGGTACCCCATTCCCACTCTGACACAGTGGGTACCCCAAACCCCACTCTGACACAGTGGGTACCCCAAACCCCACTCTGACACAGTGGGTACCCCAAACCCCACTCTGACACAGTGGTTACCCCACCCCCACTCTGACACAGTGGGTACCCCATTCCCACTCTGACACAGTGGTTACCCCACCCCCACTCTGACACAGTGGGTACCCCAAACCCCACTCTGACACAGTGGGTACCCCAAACCCCACTCTGACACAGTGGGTACCCCAAACCCCACTCTAACACAGTGGGTACCCCACCCCCACTCTGACACAGTGGTTACCCCAAACCCCACTCTGACACAGTGGGTACCCCATTCCCACTCTGACACAGTGGGTACCCCAAACCCCACTCTGACACAGTGGTTACCCCACCCCCACTCTGACACAGTGGTTACCCCAAACCCCACTCTGACACAGTGGGTACCCCAAACCCCACTCTGACACAGTGGGTACCCCAAACCCCACTCTGACACAGTGGGTACCCCACCCCCACTCTGACACAGTGGGTACCCCAAACCCCACTCTGACACAGTGGGTACCCCATTCCCACTCTGACACAGTGGTTACCCCAACCCCCTGATTCTAACACAGTGGTTACCCCAAACCCCACTCTAACACAGTGGTTACCCCAAACCCCTGATTCTAACACAGTGGTTACCCCACCCCCACTCTGACACAGTGGTTACCCCAAACCCCACTCTGACACAGTGGTTACCCCACCCCCACTCTGACACAGTGGTTACCCCACCCCCACTCTGACACAGTGGTTACCCCAAACCCCACTCTGACACAGTGGTTACCCCACCCCCACTCTGACACAGTGGGTACCCCAAACCCCACTCTGACACAGTGGGTACCCCAAACCCCACTCTGGCACAGTGGTTACCCCACCCCCACTCTGACACAGTGGGTACCCCAAACCCCACTCTGACACAGTGGGTACCCCACCCCCACTCTGACACAGTGGGTACCCCAAAACCCACTCTGACACAGTGGTTACCCCAAACCCCACTCTAACACAGTGGTTACCCCAAACCCCTGATTCTAACACAGTGGTTACCCCACCCCCACTCTGACACAGTGGGTACCCCATTCCCACTCTGACACAGTGGTTACCCCAAACCCCTGATTCTAACACAGTGGTTACCCCAAACCCCACTCTGACACAGTGGGTACCCCACCCCCCACTCTGACACAGTGGGTACCCCACCCCCACTCTGACACAGGCTCCCCTCCCCCCGTCTGTCCGCTCCCCTCCCCTCCCCTCCCCTCCCCTCCTCTCTCCCCAGAGCTCCTGCCGACGGACCCCTCCACCAGCACCTCCACGCAGGCTCCGCTCCAGAGAACGAGGCCGAGACCCGCGCCGCTCAGCCCCGCCCGTCCCCTAGATGACACGGAGCCACACGGAGCCCACGCATGGTTCCTGGGATTTCTGTTCCTCGGGTCTCGTGTCCGAGATGTCGGACAGAAGCTCCGCTCAGTCACCACCAGCTCAGCGTCCCCGGAGGCGTCGGAGGGAGGTGACGCCCATGCGGCGGGAGAACCAGGATGCGGCCTGCACACGCGGCCGAGGAATTCTGGCCGAGAAGGCAGAGGGGCTCGCCCGGCCGCGTGGCGAGGTGGCTGAGCATCAGTCTATGAACCGGGAGGTCACGGTTCGATTCCCCGTCAGGGCACAGGCCGGGTTGTGGGCTCGTGCAGGAGGCAGCCGATCAATGATTCTCATCATTGATGTTTCTCTCTCTCTCTCTCTCTCCCTCTCTCTCTCTCTCTCCCTCTCTCTCATCCTCTCTCTGAAATCAATAAAAATATATTTAAAAAACAAAACAAAAAAGAAGGTAAAGGATCTCGTCACAGGGCTGCTCGGAGACTCGGATAGTCATTCAATTAGACCTGGCTCGGCACTGCTGACTCCGGGCTGGGTAACCCCTTGTCCTGGGCTGGCCTGGGCCTTGTAGGGAGTTGGCAGCATCCCTGGCCGCCACCCAGCAGATGCCAGTAGCTAGCGCCCCACACACACACTTAGGACGGGCACATTGCCTCAGACACTGCATGGCAGCACGGGTTCGAGCCGGGAAGCGCAGGGAACGCGGGCCAGGAGGCCCCACGCGTCCAGCCGAAAGCCACCTGTTTTCAAATATGAGACTCATCCAGTGAGCGCATCTGCCCCTGTCCCTCAGCTGCACGCCCTCCTCCCCGCCCGGGCCTCCGAGGGGGGTGCGAAGGGCAGGCCGCCGATCCGCTGTGTGACCAGGGCCTCTCGGACCCCGGGCTCCTCCTCTGGGCCCCCCTCCTCCGGGGGCCTGACCGAGGCAGGGGCTCCCCTGGGCGGGCAGCTGGGGCGGGGCCACTGCCCCGTCCCTTTGTTCTCGAACATCCCCTGGAGCGGCAGCTCCTCAGAACAGAGACAACCGTCAGCCAAACCAGCTCCGAGGTTATAGGTGAGGGAACCCGGAAACGAGAGAGCGTCTCCCCACAAAAGCCAGGGGCGTCTGCAACCAATTTGCAACGCTACCCTCACCCCACCCCACCCCACCCCAAGGCCAGAACCTGATTCTGTTTCCTGAGGGCCCTGCAAGGTAGAGCGACAGGGAGCCCCCAAACTGAGACGCCCCGCCTGCCGGGCCCCATCAGCCGCCTCCCCTGCCTCCCCGTGACCTGGTCCTTCCGCTCATTTCCGCAGCGAGAGGGGGCGTGTTGGTTTGCTGATGGCCTTTCTGATCAAGACTCCCTACGGATGGAGACACCATGGGGGGGGGGGGGCAGCCAGGGGGAGGTCTGGGGCCAGGGACGGCAGCCCCCAGGCCTTTCCGGGGCTGGCAAGACCCAGTTCCCTCTCCCCCCTGTGCCTGCCTCCGCCTGCCACCCGCAGCACACGCCTGCCACCGCAGCACACGCCTGCCACCCGCAGCACACGCCTGCCACCGCAGCACACGCCTGCCACCGCAGCACACGCCTGCCACCCGCAGCACACGCCTGCCACCGCAGCACACGCCTGCCACCGCAGCACACGCCTGCCACCGCAGCACACGCCTGCCTCCCGCAGCACACGCCTGCCTCCCGCAGCACACGCCTGTGGTCCTGTCTGCCCGCTCCGAGAGCACCGCCAGCTTTCAGTCAGGGGAAGGCTTTGACTCGGACCCCAGGCGGGAAACTCATTCACTCGCTCACACCGGCCTCTCTTGCTTCCCATTAGACTTTGAAATTCGTCCGGTGTCTGGCGCCCTCACCCCACTCCGCCGCCCGCAGCCCGAGGCTGCTCCTTTGCAGGCAGCCGCTGCCCTTTCACCTGCCCCGGAAATTAACTCCCGGGAACGCCAGCACCGACGCCCCGCGCAGCTAAGTTACTGCAACCGAGAGGCAGGCCCTCCGTGCGGCTCCAGAAACGTGTGTGTTTTCCTCTGGATTCTGGGGACAATTACCGGCTCGCGCTGTGATTGCTAATTACTGAGCCGAACCAACCTGCCCACGGGCGGGGCAGGTCCTCTGGAGGCGGAAACGGAAAGTGTGGAGAGGGGGCGGGCGCCGAGGGCTCAGGCCTGAGGCTGCGGGCTCCACAGGAGCCTCACGCGGGGGACCCCCAGCCGGGCCAGCAGGAGGTGGGGCCAGCAGGGGGATCTGACTTAACCAAACCGCTGGGTGTTTATCATGAACCAATAACTGATTGGACCGAGAAGTTTTCCTTTTTACAGAAACTAGACCCAACCAGGATTCCAGACACTCGGCAGCCATATTTCACATGGAACCAAGAGCCGGAAGCAAAGTGCTCATATGTTTAAAATGTCACCCACAGCCCGGGGTAGCGTCGTCTAAAAAGGACGATCGGGAACCGGAATCCGAACCATGAAGGCTCTGCGCAGGGGTGTTGCCAGATCGCCGTCCTGCCTGACATCACCGCACTCCCCGTGAACTCCAGTGGAGACCCTAGGCCCTCCTAGTTTTCTGACAGGATGTGACCGACCTCCTTCCAGGCCCCGCCCGCATGGCCCCCCCGGCTTCCTCATCCGTCTTTGCAGGACCCCCCGCCCCACCCCTGGTCTCGGGGACTCGGGTCTGAGTCTACGTGGGAGGAAGGGGCCACCCTGATTTTCCAGGACCTCACCGCATCTTTGGGGAACAGCCCTGCAGCCCTGGAACCTTCTAGAAGCCCCCCCTTGGACATTCATCAAGGACACTTTCAGGCAAACGGCTGACATTGCAGCCGGCGAATGCTCCGCCAGCTGAGACCCTCCTGGAAGAGGGGGGCTGGCAGGCTGGAGGTGACCTCTCAGACCAGAGCCCCCGGGGAACATGTGGGGGACGAAGCCCACCTTTCCCGGGCGGGGGCGGGGCGGGGCGGGGCGGGGGGCATCACAGCCCGGGAGCCCCCGCTCCCAGGAGAAGTGCGTTAGGCGGAGCTTGCTTGCTGGGACACCCTAGCGCGGTCCTGCGGCCTGAACCCCCTCTTGAACATGGAAGCGAATGAGGCTCCCCCCGGACTCAGCGCGGTGCAGGCTGCACGGGCCGCGCCGAGGGGGCGGGAGGGCTGGGATGCGGGTGGTGTCGGCTGCCGTCTCCGCATCGCAATCGGGAAGCAGCCGACCTTGAGGTGCTCTGGGGGATGAGGAAGCCCCGAAATGAGAGGGGGCCCTTTCCCGGGGCAGAGGCTGCTCCTGGATCAGGATGGGGGGGGGGGCGAGGACACCCCGTCCTCCCTAGCTGCCCCGTTTCCCTCCCCTCACCCCTCCCACGGGACGTTCCGGAAGCCCTTCCCCGCCTCCCAGCAGCCTGGCCGCCTGACCACCGTCCCGGGCCTCACCGTGCTTGGGGGCCTGACCCCGGTCCGGTTCCTCCTCTCCCATCACCCTCAGCACAGCCCGGGGGCGGCCCGCCGCGCCCACGCAGCCAGAAGCCTGCGGGAGGCGGGACTCCAACACTCGCCCCCGTTGCCGAAGCCTCTGCTCTCTCTTCCCTGGCGCGGCCACCCCGGAGAGACAGGAGGCGGAGAGCACCCAGGAAGGCCTTGCTCCTGATTTCAAGAACATTCTTTCAAAGCCGTGCCTACGCCGACATTCCACGCGGGACTCCGAGCGTGTTGATTCTGAACCTCCGGGGGGTTGTGATGGGACCGTGATGACCTATAGGCTGGGGTACAGGGGGTCGTGGAGAGAGCAGCGCCTGCCGCCCGTCTCACACCCCGTCACAGCGAGCGCGCAGTCCCTGGGAGGGCGGCTCTGGCCTCCTCTCTGCGGCCTCGAAGGTGAAAGCAGGACCCGGTTCCAGCCTCAGACCCGGACGGGGACCGACCCTGGGACGCGCCCGGGAGCTGAGGGCGGCGTTCCCACCGCTGGCAGGCGGGAGGCGCCCACCTGCGGGGGGGGCACGTAGCGGGCAGCTCCCACCCCTCACCCTCGGCCCCGACGAGGTCTGAAGAGGCCCCTCCTGTTACCCCCTCGGCTCCCGGGGCTCATCCCTGGCCCAGTTAGTAAGCCCAGAACTTCCTGCCCTTGGGGTCTGGCTGCCCACGGGGGGGGGGAGAGGGGGGGCTCTGTGAGGCTCAGACGCCACCTGCCCGGCTCGCTTTGTGTTCAGAGCAGGTGCCTGGCGCCAGGTGCTCTCAGGAAGCACCCCCGGCAGAGGCCACACCTGGTCCACGTGAGCTGCTTACATCTTCGAAGGCGGGGGGGGGGGCGGGGCTTTGGTTTCCTTTTGGGGGGCTGTAAGCTCTGACTGTTTCTTTGTGTGTTTTTTTAATATATTTTTATTGATATCAGAGAGGAAGGGAGAGAGATAGAAACATCCATGATGAGAGAGAATCACGGATCGGCTGCCTCCTGCACGCCCCACACTGGGGAGCGAGCCCACAACCCGGGCCTGTGCCCTGACCGGGAATCGAACCCTGACCTCCTGGTTCCTAGGTCGACGCTCAGCCACTGAGCCCCGCCGGCCGGGCCAGCCCTGACTGTTTAACCGCACACACAGCCGGCCGCGTGGAGATGGTCCCAATCCTGCCGTAAAGATTAAAAATTCATCTGAAAAGTAAAGGCAAGTGTAACTAACGGGGAGCTGGCTGGGTCGCCGAGAGCTGATGAGGAAGCACTCAGTGCCTGCGGGAGCGCGCTCCACCCCGCCCGCCGCGCCTCTGACCCCGCGGCTCAGGTCACCGCTCACTTCTCAGACCTCAGAGCCCTGCCCCACGGAGCAGGGCCCCCGAGCCCTGCGTTCTCCCGCCTGCGGGCGCTCCGCTCAGTCTGCGGGAGGCGCTCCCTACGCCCAGCTTCCGCCCACATCTCCGCCGTGGCCCCCAAAACACGCTGCGGGCTCGCGTGACGCCGCTGGAAAGCTCAGTCTCCTGGGCGATGCCCACTCCTTCTCTGAACTGAACGAGAACCGAAAACCACAGACCCCCCTCCCCCCGAGTCATAAAAGCCGGAACAGACTAGAACCTCAGGGGGACAGGGGGGGCGGGGGCGGGGGGGTGCGGAGGTCGACCACTGAATGTGTGTGCGTATTTGCACGGCCCGCGGACACGGAGTGGGGGGAGGGCCGGGGCAGGGGCCGGGGCGGGTGGGAGACGTTAATGGGGAAAGGAGGACCTCTGTGACACTTCCAATAGGAAAGATTCAACCCGCGCGCGCACACGTGCACACACGTGCACACGCACACGCGTGCGCACACGCACAGATGATGGCTACCCAGGCCGCTCGGTGTCGTCTATGTTGCCTACCCCGGAGCGGGCTGTAGAACTTGGCACTAAAATCCAAGCCGTGCCTGTGGCCCTGTGACCCTCGTGTTTCTCTCGGGGGACCCCCATCGGTCATCTCGCTGGAATAACTGATGACACGCATCTGGGAGTGTGTGGGCCACTGAGCAAAACTCCTAACTGCACACGCAGAGCGGATCCACGCCCCGAGGCCCGAGGCATTGTGCACACGAGCTCGTCGGACCCTCGCGTCCCTCAAAGCTTGTGCGAGAGGTCAGCGGCCTGTGCTGCGCGGGGGACGCCGCCGGACCCTGGCTCTGGGCTTGGCCATGCGACTCGCTTTGGCCACACGGGTGTCCTCAGACCCAGCAGCGCAGAGCCGGCGACGTGTGCACCAGGGGTCCGCCTCTCGCCCTGGCGATCTGGGCGCTCCGCCCCTTCCCCCTGGACCCAGACAGAGACGCATGCACAGACCACAGGCCCTGGTGGCTGCTCGTCCACGTAGGATTTGTGACGTGGGCACACCCAACCCCAAACCGCAGCCTGAAGCCCAGAGCCAGGAGCTGACCACCCAGGCAGCCCCGCCGAGAGGCAGCTGCCCTGAAGACCAGCGAGAGTGACCATAAGTCATCGCCGGCTTAAGCTACTGAACGGGGTGGTTTGTTACGCAGCATGAGCGCGGCGATAGCTGACTGATACAAGGTCCACGCTCATACAGTCTCCACAGACATTCAGCTCACACGGCATTCACTGGAACACACACACTCACACACACACACACTCACACACACACACTCACACACACACACACACACACACTCACACACACACTCTCACACACACACTCACACACATACACACACACACACACACTCACACACACTCTCTCACACACACACACACTCACACACACACACTCACACACACACACACACACACACACAAACACACACACACACACACCTTTGCCAGGAGCACAGGAGGCCACGGTCCCAGGAGCCAGGATGCCCCCAGCCGGCCCGTGTCCTCCCCTGCGGTGTCTGCGGAGCCGCCGGCACACCTGGCCGCCCAGAGCCCAGGCTTGCGGAGGGCCCCCGGCCCGACAGCTCAGGACTCGGCTCCCAACATCCTGCCCCTTGTCCTCACGCCCTTCCCCCGAGAACGTTGCTTTGGCAGCGCCCGAGGCTTCCGTCCCCTCCCCTGCCTACCTGGGCTGGGGACCGCCTGTCGGACCCGTGGCACCCCTCCTCCCTCGGGGGACCGGAGACTGCCTGTCCAACCGCCCTCGCAGCTGCTCCTTCACCCAGCAGCACCTCACCGTCCTCTTATCAGAGGGGAGCAGGCCCGCCTCGCGCCTGGGGAGCCAGTGCGGGGGGAGGTGGGGGGAGGCGGCCCCTCCCTCTCGGCTGGAGCAGGGCAGGGGCCCCACAAGCTGTGGGGTGGCAGGCTCGGCGGCTTCCTGACCACGCTCAGCACACAGGAGCGGCGTCACGCTCGGGGGGACTAGGGGGGCGGCCTGAGACAGCCCTCGGCTTGGGGAGACCTTCCCGCCGGGGAGGATGGATGCTGTCTGCACAGGGACCGCACCCCGTTCACGTGGGAAGCACTGCGGGGCCCACTGTCGGGCCCAGGGCCGTGAAAACAGACCACCAGGATCCGGTGGTGGGGCAGCTGGCGTCCCCCCCCCCCCAGGAAGCTCAGGGAGGGCCACTCTGGGCACCCCCCCGCCCCCCCCCCAGAGAGCAGAGATGGGAAATAAATGACAGGTGACAGCACTTCGGTTCAGGGCAGGGACCCAGCCCCCCAGTTTCGCTTCCCTCAGTGCGTTTCGCAGGAATGAAGAGGGGGGGGCGAGGTTGGGAGCGGGTCGCAGAGCGCACTCCCCCCCCCGCCCCCCGCCACGGCCTCCTCCCCGTTGGTCTTTGTCTCAGGGCCAGAGGCAGACTCTGCCATGAAGGAGCTGCGGACAAGGAAAAGGGAAGGGCCCTCACCCCAGACCACCATTGTGTGGGGTGGCGAAGGGGCCGTCTTAGAAGGAAAAGAAAAACTCGGAGCAATAAAATGGCAATGAATGCACGTCTATCAACAATGGAACCTAAACAATGAAATAAACGAACAAGAGAAGAGAAACAGCCTCATGGACGCAGGGACCACTGTGACGGGTGCCAGAGGGAGGGGCTGGGGCGGGGAGAGGGCAGCGGTTAGAGCACAGACCGGGGGCCACAGAGCGGTCAGGGCGGAAGGCCCAGCACGGGGGCGGGGCACAGGCTCGATGGTCTAACTATGGACGGTGCCGGGTGGGGGGACTTAGCGGGATGATCACTTGGTGATGTGATGTGCAATCACTGGGGTGCCCCCCTGAACTAATGTAATATTGCATGTCACTGTAATGGAACATAAAAATGATTTAAATTTTTTTAAATAAAAATAAAAAAGAAACAGAAGTTGGGGTGGGTGGGGTGGGGTGGGTATGGGTGGGGTGGGGTGGGTGGAGTGGGTATGGGTGGGTGTGGGTGTGGGTGGGGTGGGGGTAGGGTGGGGTGGGGGTAGGGTGGGGTATGGGTGGGGTAGGTGGGTATGGGTGGGTGGGGTGGGGTGGGTGTGGGTGGGTGGGGTGGGATGGGTGTGGGTGGGGTGGGTATAGGTGGGTGGGAGTGGGGTGGGGTGGGGTGGGTGTGGGTGGGGTGGGTGGGTATGGGTGGGGTGGGGTGGGTATAGGTGGGTGGGGGTGGGGTGGGGTGGGTATGGGTGGGTGGGGTGGGGGTGGGTGGGGGTGGGTGGGGTGGGCACAGGTGGGTGGTGTGGGCTGGGATGGGCAGGTCAAGGCCGCTGGCTCTCTCAGGCCAGCTGGGACCTGGGCCCTGCCTTCCAGCTCCGCCCGCCCTCTGACCAGCCAGCTGCCTCCACTCCTCCCGTCTCTGTAACGGAAGCTCCGTCCGTCTGTCCGTCCAGCAAGCAGCACTCGTACTAAACCACAGCCCCCGACCAGGGAGCTCTGGGTTGGAGGGCAAGTTCCTCCTTCCCCGCTCGGCCTGGGCCCCAGGGGAGGCTGTGGGGCCAGGAGCCCCGCGGACGCCCCCATCCAGGAGGGAGCCCCAGCGAGGGCCGGGGCTGCTCCGCGGGGGGTTCCCACGCGGGTCATGGCCCAGCTGCCTGCTCCTCGCGCTCTCTGCCTGTGCTGGCGGCATCTCCCTGCGGCCATCTCTGACAAAAGGCCCCTGCGGTCGCCCAGGCTCCTCCCACATAGAACCATCGACTGACACCCTCACAGCTCCCTCCCGGGGTCTTCGTCATTTTTCAATTTACCGAGCGGCGGCCCCCGGCCCGGGGTGTGACAGAGGAGGGCGGTCGCTGCGGGGGGCAGCGAGCGGTGTCTCCCGGCCCTGAGGGGTCCCGCGGCTCACGGAGGCCTGCTTAGAGGCTGACAGCCTAGAAGACAGCCTAGAGGGGTGAGGCGCGTAGGTGAGTATGGGTGGGGTAGGTGGGTATGGGTGGGTGGGGGAGGCTGGGAAGCTTCGAATGGACCCGGGTTGAGTCCTGGCTCTGACTCTCCGGTGTAGCACCACGCAGGCCTCACCTGTTGGCCTCGACGTTGCCATCTGTAAAATGGGGATCACAAAGTAAGGAGGTGGGGACTGCCTCGTGGGATGATGTGAGTTACATGAGCTGCTGCACGCCAACGCTCATGCCTGGCGCGGGCACACGGTGCCCAGGGCTCGGGGCGCGCCGTCACTCTTACTCAGCGTACCTTTGGAGCAGGGCGTGGGGGAGGCTATTCTTGTCCTTCTTGGATCTAGTTGGGGAGCTACACTTTGGGCCAAGGAGGGTCAGCCCCAGGGCCCCATGCCATCCTCCCGCCCCTCCCGCCGTGATGGGGTTCCCACAGGAGGGAAGGCGTTGCCGAGTGATGGGCAGCGGGAAGGGAGCCTGGGAGGATAGCAGGCTGCGCCATCTCCCGGGAAGCCCTGAGCAGAGAAACCTGTGAAGTTCATGCAATCAGTCCCGGGTGCTAATAAAAGAGAATGACCTCCTGCACCCAAAGGTGAGGTCCAAGGTCAGGACAGGGCAGTTTCATGAAAAAGCGTAACTGAATGAGGACAGGGGCCTGAAGGACAGGGTCGGGGTCCTCAGCAGAGCAGTTAAAGCCTGAAGGGGACAAAGCCATTGAGCTTTGGTGATGGAGATGGTGATGGTGATGGTGTTGGAGATGGAGATGGTGATGATGATGATGGAGATGGTGATGGTGATGGAGATGATGGTGATGGTGATGGTGATGGTGATGGTGATGGTAATGGAGTTAGAGATGATGATGGAGATGGTGATGGAGATGGAGATGGAGTTGGAGATGGAGATGGAGATGGTGATGGAGATGGAGATGGTGATGGTGATGGTGATGGAGTTAGAGATGATGATGGAGATGGTGATGGTGATGGTGATGGAGATGGAGATGGAGATGGAGATGGAGATGGAGATGGAGATGGAGATGGGGATGGAGATGGAGAGGGAGATGGAGGTGGAGATGGTGATGGTGATGGTGATGGAGATGGTAGTGATGATGATGGTGATGGTGATGGTGATGGAGATGGAGATGGAGGTGGAGATGGGGTTCTCTCTCTCTGTTTCCTGACTCCAGCATTGCTTTCCAGACATTCCAGGTTGGAGGTGGCGATTTTGATTGGGAGGGTTCTGCATTGCACTCATGAGCCTGGTGCGCAAACAGCCCGGGTGCTGCTGGCCTTCTGCACCCTTTGGAGAGGGAGCCGGCGGGTCCCGGCCAAGTGACTAACAGATCCCCAGCTGGTTCCCTGCCTGCAGACCAGAGGCCTCTCCCCCTGGACCAGGAGTCCGCAGAACGGGGCCTGGGCTGCACGGTGGGGTTCTGGGCTGAGTCCACTGCTCTCTTTGAACCTCAGCTGCCTCATCTGTAAAAGGAGGTCTCCGCCGTCCCTTCCAGAGTGAACGCCCCACAGCCCTCATCTAAGGAAAGCACAGTGGCTCCCGGGTCCCCAGGGCCCTGCCTACTGGGCCCGCCACGGTTCCAGGTGGTCTGGGCTCTAGGGAGAGCCGCATGGCTCCAACCCCAGCGAGCTGACCCTCCTGCCACCTTCTCCCCTCCCTCCCGTCCCAGCGTGGTCCACGGGCTGGGGACAGAGCGCGGCACGCAAGCGCGCAGTCCCAGCGCCGCTGCCACACGCCGCACGTGAGTAAATGGGCCGTGAACACGCCACAGCGCACGTTAATGGTCTGCGGCAGCGAAGGCGGAATGAAGCATCGCTCCTGTGGCGGCCACGGGTTAACTCCTTCCCTGCTGGCCTCTCCCAGCCTCCCGGGCAAATGAACGGGGGTGGGGCAGCCCTACAGGCCTGCGGGGCCGCAAAATGGGGGTCAAGACAATACAGCTGTGCCCGGCCGTCGTGGCTCCGTGGTTGAGCATCGACCTAGGAACCAGGAGGTCAGGGTTCTAGTCCCAGGCAGGGCACAGGCCCGGGTTGTGGGCTCGATCCCCAGTGTGGGGTGTGCAGGAGGCAGCCGGTCCATGAGTCTCTCTCATCACTGATGTTTCTATCTCTCTCCCCCTCTCCCTTCCTCTCTGAAATCAAATAAAAATATATTTAAGGGGGAAAAAAAGACGGTACGGTTGTGGCCGAGCCTGTTTGACTCAGTGGTTACAGCGTCAGCCGAGGACTGAAGGGTCCTGGGTTCGATTCTGATCAAGGGCACGTACCTCAGTTTTAGGCTCGATCTCCCGCCCTTGTCCGGGCACGTATAGGAGACAACCAGTCGCCGTGTCTCTCTCATCCCTGTTTCTCTCTGTGTCTCCCCACCTCTCCACTGTCTAACAGTCGGTGGGAGACCCCTCGGGTGAGGATAACGAAGGAAAAGCCGTGGCTGAGTGACCGGCGGCCTCCATGAGGCCTCGGGGACGGTCCTCTTCCTGCTGGCCCTGCCAGCATGCGGGCCGGCCCGGCCCTGGGACCAGCCCCTCAGTCTCCCAGGAGGCCACCTCGCACCCTCACACCCTAAGCTGCCGCCCAGACCGGACCGCCACCGGAGACAGGACGTCTCTGGGGACTGGCATCCCTGTGCTGAGGGGCTCCGTTAAGGCTCTTAAAGCAACAGCTCGGCGCAGGCTGCCAGGCCAGCGGGGAGCAGGGGCCACCTGCCCCTCCAGGTCCCCAGAGCAGAGGACCCTCACGCGGTCACACTCCGATGACAGGTGCACGCAGGCCCGTTAGGAAACCACCATCGGACATGCACGCGCTCACAGGAAGGAGGCCTCCCGCCGCCCCGCTCACTCCCGCAGGGCCCGCAGCTAACGAACCCCCCCCCCTCCCCAGGCCCAGCGCCCACCGGCCGCTCCAGGCCTCCGACAGCCACTGACACGCGCTGCTTCTGGGCGTCCCCTCCGCGGGGAAAACCGCCATCTTCCCTTTTCCTTTTGTTTTTAATTATGAAGCAGGAAGACATGTAGAAGGTCATAGAAATAATATAACCCTGCCCTCCCCCCAGACCAAACAGCGGCCGTAAGTGCTGCAGGCGCTCGCTCACTCTCCCCCCCCCCCTCTCTCTCTCTCTCTCTCTCTCTCTCTCTCTCTCCCGCTCTCCCTCTCCCTCTCGCTCTCCCTCTCACTGTCCCCCTCCCTCTCCCTCCTCCCCCCCCCTCTCTCTCTCTCCCTCTCGCTCTCCCACCCCCTCTCCCCCTTGCTCTGAAAAGGCTCACAATCCGTCAGAGCCCCGCGTGCCACCCCCTCCCTAGAGGGCCCCCCTGAGAGGCAGGGCTCTGTTCCAGTCCCGTCCTCAGCCTGTTCGCTAGGAGCGTGGGAACCCACTAACTGCAGGGACTGGCGTTGGCAGGATTTTAAACTCGCGTCACTAGCCCTTGTCCTGTGTGCACCCCGGAACTTATCTTCCCCCCGAAATGTTGTTTTTCATGAAGGGACGCGGTTCTGACTGAAGACGCGTCGCCATGGAGATGCCAGTGCTGCCCGAGCCGTTCACGGGTTTCTCGCCCTTCCGCTCACGGACGCCACGGGGGGCGGGTGTGTATGTGTGTGTGTGTGTATGTGTGTGTATGTGTGTATGTGTGTGTATGTGTGTATGTGTGTGTGTGTGTGTGTGTGTGTATGTGTATGTGTGTATGTGTGTGTATGTGTGTCTGTGTGTATGTGTGTATGTGTGTGTATGTGTATATGTGTATGTGTGTATGTGTGTATGTGTGTATGTGTGTATGTGTGTATGTGTGTGTGTGTGTGTATGTGTGTGTATGTGTGTATGTGTGTGTGAGTGTGTGTGTGTGTATGTGTGTATGTGTGTGTATGTGTGTATGTGTGTATGTGTGTATGTGTGTGTATGTGTGTGTATGTGTGTGAGTGTGTGTATGTGTGTGTATGTGTATGTATGTGTGTGAGTGTGTGTGTATGTGTGTGTGTGTGTGTGTGTGTGTGTGTGTGTGTGCTTCTGAGGCCGGGCAAGGTGATTGAAGTTTACACTTAAGAACAAAAAAGCAAAGCTGGCCAGGAGAACCCGAAATAAGAAGTGCCATGGCGGGGTGGGGGGGGGGGCACCCACATTCACACCCGCAGCTGCAGTCGGGGGTCTGGTGTGGGCCCGGGAACAGACAGACAGACCGAGGGAGGCCCGGGGAAGACCCAGGAACAGACGCGGCCGCCGCTGGGAAGTGATCACGTGAGAAAGGCGCTTCCCAATCTGCGTTTGTAAGAAAAGCGCAGTGAGATCCCCGGGCGCCGTGTCGCCAAAGCCGCGCCTGGGCTCCCGCCAGCACCGGGCAGGACCCGACGGGTCCGGTGCTCCGCGTGGAGACGGGAACCTGAGGGACCGGACCATCACGCTGAGGCCTGTGGGTCCCGCGCGGAGAAAACCGTCTCCAACAGGAGCCGTGAGGGGGCACAAACCACCGTTTCACAAGCGAACAGACAGCCCGGTCGGTGAGCTCACTGGGTAGAGCGTCGGCCTGCGCACCGGAAGGTCTCGGGTTCGATTCCCGGTCAGGGCACAGGCCGGGGGTGCAGGCTTCATCCCCAGTGGGGCGTGCAGGAGGCAGCCAATCAGTGCTTCTCTCTCATCGTTGATGTTTCTCTCTCTCTCTCCCTTCCTCTCTAAGTCAATAAAAATATTATTAAAAAAAGAAAGAAAAAAAAACGTGGCCCCTGCATGGGGCACGGACAGGCCAGGAACAGGGAGTCTGTCCTGGGAGCCCCCTGGGCGGGGTGCTGGGGTCACGGGGAGCTGAGGGCCTGTCCTGTCCTGAGGAGACAGCACGGTGACGATGAGGAGGAGGAGGATGGAGAAGGAGAGGAGAAGCAGGTGAAGGAGGAGAGAGGCTGGAGACAGAGGGGGCGGTGGGGGGGGGGGCCTCGTGCTGCTCTGAGAAGGCCGCCTTCAATCCTGACGGAAGCGGGGCGCCCCTGGAGGTCTGGGAAGGAGGGGCTCGCAGACACAGCGGTAGGGAACTCATCTGGCAGCACCTCTGGGCCAGATGTGACGTGAGCGGGAAATGGAGTGGGCGCGCGAGATGACGGAACGACGGGACAGGGCCCCGCGCCTCCGTGGACGGGGCCTGGGGGTGACCGCTGTTGCTACCTCCAGGCTCTGGGCGCCCACGCGCCCGCCCGCCCAGCGATCTCTCCCTGAAACCACGCAGAGCACATTCTTCTTCATATTTTATAGATGAGACGGCTGTGGTTCCTGCGTCCAGCAGCTCAGAATAGCCCGGCGCTGAGGCGTCCGGACCTGGCGCACGGTCGGCCTGTTGCGGCTCACTGTGTGACCTTGGGGCCCTGAGCCTCTCCCAGGCTCCATCGGTGAAGGTCAAGGCAATGACCTGTGGGGGGTGGGCCCACAGTGCAACATACAGACCTTGTAACATCGAAATCCACACCTGGGCCTGGAAACCACTGTCACCCGACACAGCCAATAATAAAACCAACAGCGAGATGAAATGAAGGAGGAGGAGGTGACGCGCGCAGACGCGCAGCCCGCTCCAGCCCTCGGCTCTCGGGAACCAGCCGCTGTGCTGCTGTTACTGTCCCTGTTGTCGTCAGTATTATTCCTGCGGAAGGGACGTGACACGGGCCAGGCCGGGGCTTGGACTCTGTCACTGTTAGCCGAGTGTCCTTCGGACGCCCTTGGCTCTGACCCCCCCAGGGAGGGGGCTCCCAGTCGCTGACGATGCAACGTGGGGTCGCGGAATGGCAGCAGTTTCTGACCACGGGAGGTGAGTCGCTAAGCGGAATCGGGGTTGACACCTTCATCCGAGGTCCCCGGGCCGGAGCGGGCGGCTGTTCCCAGCCCCGATGACATCAGAAGCCGCCCTCCCACGCTTCCTGTCTGCTCGCCGGAGGACGCGGGGGCCCGGGACGGGACAGGACGCGGGTTGTGCGGGTGCCGAGCGCCCTCCGTCGGGCTCCCGTCCGCTCAGGCCGCTGGGGCTCCCGGGCCTGGACGAGAAGTGACGCGTCATTGACTGTCCCGGGGATGGACGCGCAGACCGCCTGCCGACCACCCGCTGGCTCGGACGGGTCCTGCCGAGCCGTCCCTCCCTCGCCCGCAGGAGCCGCGCCAGCACCGGCAGGAGAGCGGCCTGCGATCGCTCCTGGACACCAAGGACCCCCTGACTGACGGAACTGCGGATCCGCTCGTGACTGACTGAGACCCACCGTCCGGGCTCACTTCCTCTGAGCATTCCACTAAGGATGGCACCTCCACCTCCACGTCCTGCCTCCGCCCCAGGTGCGGCCGCCTTTAAAGCAAGATCTCTGTATGACCGACCTCGACAGCAACATCATGTCCTCCACAAACCACGGGTCCGCCATCGCCCAGGCAGGGGGCATCGTCCCCCTAAAGCCCACGGGTGAACCAGCAGGTCACAAACCCCGCAGGACCGGCCCGCTCTCTCTAGAGCTCGGAGCGTTTCCTTCCTTACCTTGCCTCACTTCACAGGTGGGGTTCGGGGCTGAGTCCACTGGAGATGGAGATGGAGATGGAGATGGAGATGGAGATGGAGATGGAGATGGAGATGGAGATGGAGATGGAGATGGAGATGGAGAGATGGAGATGGAGATGGAGATGGAGATGGAGATGGAGATGGAGATGGAGATGGAGATGGAGATGCAGCGGGAGAGGCCCCCCGAGCCCCTGAGCCCCGTGTGCGGCTCCCTGCCGGGCGTGTATTCCAGGCGAACCCGGGACGGCAGCCTTCGGAGGCGGCCGCTGTCCTGGTCACCCCCTTTCCGTGAGGAAGCGGAGACCCTGGGTGAGGGGCCTGCCCAAGACCCCTCGGCCCGGGGACGGCCGAGCACACGTGCCAACCGCAGTGGTGCGGGCACGAGCGCATCCCAGCAGCGCGGGTGCGCGTCCCCACGCCTCAGCCACGGAGCCCCTGGCCGTCCCACACAGAACCCCTCGCTGCACCCCCCTGGGCCAGCAGGGTTCTGCCGGCGGAGCTGGGCCACCTGTCAGAGGCGAGGAGCGGGGCGCTGATGACCCGCAGGCCCGTGGCCAACTCTCCCCGGGGCAGCCAAGCGGCGCCTCCCCTTCTGTCCGGACCTGGGCCTCGTCCTCAGGGGCGGCTGCCACCAGGCCCTGCCGCGTGTCGGGGGGCGCCCCAGCTGACGCGGAGACACGGAGCCTTCCCTGCCCCCCCCCCCACATTACGTGTCAATAACTGATGCCGAAATGACTCTGCGGGAGCGGGAGGCCCGGCGACTTACGGCGGAGAGGACCTGCCACCGTCCACCATCGCCTCCAATCCTCCCGGCAGCCGGTGACCCCGACCTTGGACAAGTCCCTCTCGGCGCCATCCGTGCAGCCAGGAGCTTCTCTCTGTGGAACAGAAAGCAGCCCGGTCAGGACCCAGCGCGGAGTCTGGGCCGGAGAGGAGCGGCGGGCCCAGGAGGAGACCGCGTGGCTCTGCGCCCGCAGAGAGGCCCCGGGATCCGGGGCTCAGGGGGTCCCCTCCCATCCCCAGCGTCCGAGTCCAGGGGTGTCACCACCACTCGCCCACTGACGGGGGAGGGCTTGTGTGGGGGGCAGGGCGGTGCGGCGCCCACCAGCTCAGACTCGGGGGCTGGGCTGCCCACGTGCCAATGCGGGCACTTCCTGCCGTGGCTCTGCCTCGGTGTCCCGTCCGCGGAGAAGGGTGAGAGCAGTGCCTGCGCCACGGGTCGTGGGGACTCCCTGGCGGGGACAGTCGGGGCGTCTGAGTGTGCCTGGCACACGGCGGGCCCCACGGAGGGTGGGCACTGCGTGTCCGTTTCAGGGGGGGGTCTCTGAGACACAGATGCTGCTCACAGTCTCACAGGGGAGAGAAACGGGCGCCTTGTTCCCCCTCAAATATGTTTTCATTCATTTTATTTTTTTAAAATATATTTTTATTGATTTTTTACAGAGAGGAAGGGAGAGGGATAGAGAGTTAGAAACATCGATGAGAGAGAAACATCGATCAGCTGCCTCTTGCACACCCCCCTACTGGGGATGTGCCCGCAACCAAGGTCCATGCCCTTGACCGGAATTGAACCCGTGACCCTTCAGTCCGCAGGTCGACACTCTATCCACTGAGCCAAACCGGTTTCGGCTGTTTTCATTCATTTTAGAGAGAGAGGAAGGAAGAGGGAGAGAGAGCTAGAAACATCGATGAGAGAGAAACATCGATCACCTGCCTCCTGCACACCCCCCACTGGGGAATAAGCTCGAAACCAGGGCCTGTGCCCTGGCCAGGAATCGAACCCGTGACCTCTCGGTGCATGAAATGACTCATCCCACTGAGCCACGCCGGCCGGGCGGCAGGGCACGCCTGGTGCTGAGAAGAGGGAGGGGGACGTCTCCGCAGGCCTGGGGAGATGGGGACGGAGGCTGCGCTGTCTGAGGTTGCACAGCTGAACAGCCCCAGTGCCTCTCAGGGGCCATCTGAGGCTCCTGTCCCTCACGCAACCCGTGAGCAGAGCCGAGGACCAGGCTGCAGGGCTCCTGGCCTGGGCGGGGCCTGCAGGTCCCACGGGCTCAGCCCAGGACCCAAGGAAGGAGGATCGAGGTTCCCAGGCACCGCGGGGGACTCCTCTGCCTCTCACCGGCCCAGCCCTGACCCCCTGCGGGCCCCGCCCCTCCCTGACAGTCTTTGGGGGCCTGGAAAGAGATGTGGGTCTCACAACCCTCGCCACCCCCACGATGGCAGGATGCATGTCCTTGGTGACAAGGAGAAACAGTTCTGACACGGGTCCCATCTCCTGCCTGAGGCTGTGGGGCAGGACAGCCGAGCCTGCATCAGGTCGAGGCTGATCCAGGGGAGCAGTGTAGAATGACAGCCTTTGACAGTGGCTCCCAGGTGTGGATCTGCCCCCTCCTCGGCCTGCGGGGAGCCCCATCATGTATGTCTCCTCAGCCAGAGCTGTTTTTCAAGCTTTACTTCTTTTCTTGTATGAAAACAACTAGAGGCCCGGTGCACGAAAATTCGTGCACTGAGGGGGAGGGTCCCTCAGCCTGGCCTGCCCCCTCTCACAGTCTGGGAGCCCTCAGGGGATGTCCTACTGACAGCTTAGGCCCGCTCCTGCTCCTCTGCGGGAGGCGACCAGGCCGATCAAGGGAAGGTGCCGCCCCCATCACCCCGCTGCTGCTGCCACTGCCGGCCGCCGCGGCTGCCTGCCCTCGGCCCTCATGGCCACCACGGCTTTGTCCGGAAGGATGTCCATCTACCTGGTCTAATTAGCATATTACCGTTTTATTAGTATAGATAGGAATTCCTTTTTAGTTTCCCAAATCCTATATAATAAAAGCGTAGCATGCAAATTGTCCCCTCGACCGGGAGTTCGTCTGGGAGTTCGACCAGGGGGTGGGGCCGGCAGGGGGAAGGGAGGGAGGGAGGCCCTGGCCAGCAGCTGGCAGCTGCTAGGGACCCACCGGTGCACAGAGTTCATGCACTGGGCCTCCACTACAAAATAATGCTCAAGTCCTGAGCATGCTGGTCCAAAGAGCACCTGCCACAGCCTCTCCCCTCCCGGACTTGGCCATGCACCCCGAGGTTAACTAACCACCGACGAGCAGATGTCCCCAGAACACAGGGCAGCAGCCGCGGGCCGGGTAACGGGCAGTGCCAGGGGCGGGCTCGGTGCCAAGGCCAACCGTGCTGAGAGCCCGCCCTGATGCCAATAAATGTCTCGGCCAGAACCAGGGCCCAGGATGCCGCAGAAGATGCCGTTTGGGCCCCAGTAAACAACAAAGATGGATGAGTGGGTGGTTGGAGGTGCCAAGGGAGACGTGGGCGCCAACTCACTTCCGAAGATTTGGCTTCTGCCACGCGCCCAGCGATGGAGACACAGCATGTGGGATGGCACGTGGGGACCACGCCAGGACTCAGGCAGCCGGAGTGCCCATCCCACGGGGCTGCCCGCCTGCTGCCTGCTCACTGCCACGGGCACGGGCTGGGGGCTCAGCCTGCCCCTCTCGGAGCTCTCCCCTCGGCTTCTCCATGGAGGATTCCCCTCGGGGGGCGGGTCTCCTGTCACTACCTCCCTGCCCCCGCCCGCCAAGAGCGATGGGACCATGGAGCCCTCCTGAGCTCCTTCCCGGCCCGCGTCCTCCTGCCGGCACTCAAAGGCGGCAGGACGAAGCCACCAGAGTGACTCCGATCGGCGCGGGGCTGTCCCGGCAGAGTCACCGCAGCCTCCGCGATGGCCCCACCATCCGGGGGAGGAAACTGAGGCTCAGGGAGACCGAGTGGAAAGTCTGCCACAACGCTCCACACCCCGTCCCCGCACCCCGTCGCCGTCTCGAACGCGCTGGCTCCCAGTACACACCCGAAGAAGGACTGGCAGGGAGTGGGCCGCCCCCTGGGGTGCCAGCCCCCGGCAGAGCGCCTGCCAGACGTTCTGGGACACAAACCACACGTGCGAGGGGGCAGACACGTGGCCTTGAGAGCATTGGGCTGGAGGGCGTCTGGGAGGAGGTGTCCAGTTGCCAGTGACAGACCCCCAACCGATGACCTTGAACCAAAAGATAAGGGGCCTACAGGGCACGGGGGAGGGGGCAGGCTGGGCGCTGGTCTCAGGCACGGGTGCCCCAGGGTCGGAAGTGACTGAGCCCCGCCCCCGGGGGGCTGCCTCCTGGTCCTTCCTGTGCCTCCCTGGTTGGCCCTCTGCGGTGCCCTGGGCACTCCAGGGAGCCTTCAGGTTGGCACAGAGCCCGGTGGGGAATGCCCGGCCCGAGGGCCGTGTGAGGCCCGTGGAACCGCGTGGTCTGGCCCTGGCAAGGCATTGGGTGTCAATTAAAAGTCTGACCAGAGAGCAGGCGAGTTTTTACGTTGATCCTTTTGTGGGGCCCGAGCATGATGCTCTAAACCCCCAAACAGCCCTTGGCAGGAAGAAGGCGCCCCACGCCTGGCGCAGAGGGATGAGGGCATCTCTGGCCAGGCCTCTGCCCCCTGACCATCCTGGGGCCAAGCGGACGCTCTGACCTTGCCCCCTCCCGCTCCACCCACCAGGCCAGGGGCAGCCCGTGGCCCATCTCCCTCGCTGCTCCCCCTTCTCCCCCCCCCCCCCACCTCCCTGTCTCCTGGACGCCCCGGCCGTTTCCTCCCGGATGGACTCAGGACCCACACGGCCCAGGAAAAGCGTCGCTGATGGAAACGTGGCCACCTGCGCGGCGGGGGCTGCGACTAGGGGCCTGAGATGGATGAAACCCTGATGGATGAGGCCAATCTGCTCGGCGGAGTTCCAAATGCAACGGAATTGATCTCCGGGAGGATAATTCCAGCAAAACGGAACCGGAACCGGCGGCACGGTGTAACCGCGCGGCTCGGAAGACGGATGAGGGGCTGCGTCGGCTTAATGCGTCCCCGTGGGATTCTGGTAGCTTCTCGGTGAAAATGCCTCCCTGTGGCAATTCTCACTCAAGTGCTGTGTCAACGTGAGAAACACCCGAAACTGTGGCGCCTTCTGCGAGTTTGTTTGCGGAAGGAAACCCGAGGGCCGGGCAGGTGCTGCGAGACGGGCAGCTGCCCTCGTGGACCGAGGAGGCCTGGGGGGCCGTGAGCTCCCCTGGGGACAGGCTGGGGAGGCGGGAGGAAGCAAGGGGGGGCCTCGGGGATTGGACGAAGCGTCAAATGATGGACACACGCTTCTCTCACTGCGGTGAAGGCGGGAGTTAAGGGGCCACAATGAACTCAGTAACAAGAGGGGGTTTGTGGGCTCTGCTCTGGGGGTGGCCGGGCCCTGGGGGTCCCTTTGTTATTGCAAAGGAGTGTTTGTGGGGGATGTTATCCTAGATGCAGAAAGACAGGCGGCAGGCAGCTGGGGGCCTGGGGGGGTGGTGAGCAAAACATCTCAAAGAGAGAGAGAGAGAGAGAGAGAGAGAGAGAGAGAGCTCACGGCGTGTGGTGACTGCGGTGGGGGTGGAGGTGGAGGTGGAAGAGGGCAAGGGGGGGAAGTGGTGATGGGAAAATAAAATCAAATAATTAAATAAAAACAAACACTAGACAGGCTCAGTGAGGTGAGACGGACCTCCGTCGGGGAAGGAGGCCGAGGACAGGGCTGCCCATGAGGCACTTTCAGCGGAAAAGGTGTCATGTCGGCCTTCCTCTGTGGTCACCGCGGGCCTCCGGGCGGGGGGAGGGGGGGGGCGGTTTCCTTGCTCAACATTTCAGAGGAAGGAAATGATGGAACTGGACCCACACCTCCTTCTGTCCGTCCCGGAGGCTCTGCGCTCTCTCAACCACAGGGTCACTCCCCGAGGAGGGGCAGGGGGAGCAGGGGAGGGGAGGGGAGGGGAGGGGTCAGAACCGGGGGGAGAAGGGTCCATGTGGGACTGGTCACTGCCCCCCGTCCACTGTCCTGCGAGGCTGACACGTCGGCTTTCCCCCTTTTTTTAAAAAAAATATGTTTTTACTGATTTCAGAGAGAGGAAGGGAGAGAGAGAAACAGCAGTGATGAGAGAGAATCAGGGATCGGCTGCCTCCTGCCCGCCCCACACTGGGGATCGAGTCCCCAACCCGGGCCTGTGCCCCGACCGGGAATCAACCGGAACCTCCTGGTTCCTAGGTCGGCGCTCAGCCCCTGAGCCAGGCAGGCCCGCAGTTTTCCCCTTCCAGTGTGGGAGGAGGGGCACCCAGCGCCCCACAGGGCCCGCCAGGACTCCCAGGGAGGTGCGGACGGGGTGCTCCCTCCTCCCAGCCCCCTTCTCGCCTCCCACCCGCCTCGCACCCGGCTGCCCAGCGCAGGGAGCGCGTTCCCCTGCCTCCGGGAAGGGAGCGAGGAGCAGCGCCGTTTGGAGAGCGTTGTTACCGCACCACCTCTGCTTTCCCTGGGAAGTCAGTGGGGGTGCGGGTGCGGGTGGGGGTGCGGGTGCGGGTGGGGGTGCGGGAGGAGCTGACACTCATCCTATGGGGCAGAGAAGCTGGTTCCGCCTCCGTTCCTCCAGGAGGCACCCCTCCTCCCACACCTCCAGGTCCCCAACTTGTCTGGGGCCACTGTCCCCACCTCGGAGCCCCTGCTTCCTGCCAAAGGGGAGCCAGGGCCGGGGACACGCAGACCAGCACGCGGCGCCGGCACAGGGCGGGTTTCCATCCGCCCAGACCTGCTGGCGGCCTGGGCGCCGGGGCCACGCTGGGGTCTGAGCTCCAACCCCCGCTGTAGACTTCACCCCCAGAATGAGGCCCATCCACAAAGGCCCTGGTGCTGACGGCCCGGGGGGCGAGGCTGAGTGCACCCCAGGAAGCAGCCACGGCTCTGTTCCTCCCACGTGGCTGTGGGCACCTCCGCTCCCGTGTCCGGGGCGCTGTCGGAGCAGCAGAGTGCGCCACGCGGCACCTCGGGTGGTCAGTGAACACGGGTGGGTGTGGGGTCACCGCCCCCTTCGCGCTCCCTCAGGAGAGGAGGTGAGCACAGCCGGGACCCCAGGGCGTGCCGGGGTGAGTCAGGCCGCGGGGGCACACCCTCCTCCCGGGCGGGGGCTGTGGGCAGGTTCCTGGGCACCAGCCTCGGGGGGGGAGGTGAACTTAGAGGAGCCGCAGGGCTGAGTCTCTAGGTCCAGCCACCTTCCCAAGGTCACTCCCGAGTCGGGTTCTGCCGGAAGCACAGGGCGTCCTACAAGGTCACGGCACCCCGAATCCTCCCCGGGGCGATGGCTGGTGCCCTGTGGCCGAGGCCCTGGCGTGGGTGCGGAAGCTCATCCTCAAGGACAAGAACGTGCAAACTGTGCTGACAAACAGCTCGGAAAGTGGGTCAAGGCTGACGTGGGCATCCTCACCCTCTTCCCACGCCTCCCTCATCATCAAATTAGCGATGTATGCAAACGAGCAGCGCGCATTCATTACGGCAGGAGGCCGCATCCGGGAGGCCGCGGGGAGCAGACAGCGCCTCCCGCCCCAGCCCGGCCTCGCTGAACACTGAGGTGCGGTTACTCCGGCCACGCCAGGCCCTGCCATAGCCGCAGGCGCGGGATCGGCAAGTTCTCATGAATACAAACAGCTCGGCTCCCGGCTCCCGGCTCCAGACACGGCTCTGCAAGGTCATTCCGAGCGGTGACCTGCAGGGTGACCCCGGAAAGCTCCGGAGGGTGCCGGGCGTGCTGGCCAGGCAGCGCCAGCCAGTCCAGCAAGACCCTGGCTGTGAGCAGCGAGCGGCCGTGGCAAAGGTGTCCGCGGTGACGGCAGAAACTCGGAGTTCACCCCCTTACTGAACGCCTCCAGGGCCAGGCGGCCGGCACAGGCGGTCCTCACCGCAGAGGGACCCCGACAAGCAGCTCCGGTCCATCCGCTCCCCTCGTCTTGTTGTTGTTAATCCTCCCCCGAGGGTATTTTCCCAGTGATTTTGGAGAGAGTGGGGGAGAGAGGGAGAGACAGAGAGAAACATCGATGTGAGAGAAACACATCCATTGGTCGCCTCCTGCACGCACCCTGAGCAGGGCCCTGGCCGGGGAGGAGCCTGCAACCAAGGTACATGCCCTTGACTGGGACTCGAACCCGGGACCCGTAGGTCCGCAGGCCGATGCTCTATCCCCTGAGCCCAACAGGCCCCGTCCTCCCCCGCCCCTCAGTGGGCCCGCGATGGCTTCCGCGGGACACAGGTCACCACGGAGAGCCCGCCCACCCTCAGCCGTTCTTGCTGACGGAGGGGACACGGAGGGACGCGGGCGAGTTTCCCCAGCCTCCTGGCCGGTGACCGGTGACCGGTGACCGGTGACCGTCACCATGGCACCCGCCGGCGCGGAATCCCGTCCGCGTGTGGGGCCTCGAGGAGCCCGCTGCCCCCAGATGCTCTTTGCGGCTGGAACGTCTGCCCCCGAGGCCACGCCGTCCTGGGCAGCGCAGGGTGACCCGCAGGAGCCTGGGGCTCCCGCACCGGCAGTCCTGGCTCTGCCCAGAATGCCGCGGGCCAGGACGCGCCAGCCAGCCTGGGCGCGGCCTTCTCAGCTGGAACACGGCGTGAAGGCCGCGGGCAGGGCTGCGTGAGCACGGGCACGGGAGGGGCTTTGTGATGGCTGGGACCGGTCAGGGCCGTGGAACCTCGATGAGTCCGCGCAGGCGCCTGGCCGGCCCGGGGGGACTCTCGGGCAGGCCCGGCTCTCATCCCAGCACCCGCGACTCTGCCCGGACGTGCACCCGGTGCTGACATGGGCTGTGGCTCAGTGATCGCCCACCCTCCCCCGCATGCCTGCCCTGCCCGGTCCCGAGGGGCCTGGCCCTCTGGCTTGCTTGGCCGATGGGCTTCGGGGAAGTGGTAGGGCTCCATTCCCGAACCCAGGCCTTAAGGGACACGGCACGTTGCCACCTTCCCCCGAGGAAAACCCGCCCTTGTGACCACTATCTCCTCATCCCAGACCCCAGCGCCAGTCCAGCCACCGCCGGGGACGCTGCCCAGCCCGGCTCGGTGGCCACGTCACACACGCTGGGCCCCAGAATGAAGGGCTGCCGGTGGCCGCCGGGGGGGGGGGGGGGGGCTGGTTTGGCAGCATTTTGTGGCAGAAGGGACGGTCGGAACTTGAGTGCCCTGGGTTCCGCCTTAGCCCCAGGCTGGCTAGTGTGGCCTCTGGCGCTGGTCTCCGCAGCACCTCCCGTCCTCGGGGTCTCCCTGCCACTCTGACTTCCCCTGCGGCTCCCCCCGGGCCAGCCCCAGGCACCACCACCTCCTGCTCCCAGCTCCGCCCTCCCACCTGTGGCCTCCATCCGCTCAGCCCCCTCCAGGTACAGCAGGGCCGCCACAGAGCGAGACCCGAGACCCGAACCCGAGACCCGCGGGACCTGACACACAGATGCTGAGCAATGAAGAGCCCGTGTGTGGGAGGGAGTCGGGCCGGTCCCCAGTCCAACAGGCGGCCCGTGACCCGAGTGAAAACCATCCGCGGGTCCCACGGTCCCGCTGGGCAGGTTCATGAAGGCTCGCGGCTGCTGAACAACCAAACTCGGCCCTGCCTTCCCTGGCCAGCGTCCAGGGCCCATTTCCCTCCGCGGTTCACGGAGGGACTCGCATGCCCCCCCCACCCCAATTCTCAAGCCGCCATCTGCAGGGCCTCGTCCCGCGACACCCACGGCCCCCTCATGGCCAAAGCGGACACTGCCCTCAGAGCTGCTGCCGGCCACTGCCAGACACAACACGGCGATAAGCAGGGGCTCGGCCGGCAGCCAGGCCTTCGTGACGGCCCCTCTGTCCTGTCCCGTAAGACGTGCCTGGGGTTCCCGCGAGGACGAGGACGCAGCCACCGGCCTGAGCCTGGGAGCCGGCCCTGCCTGCCCTGAGCATCAGGCGCCGCCCCTCCTGTCCGGCAGGTTTAGAGACCATCCCACCCAGATTTCCTCGCGGGGGTTCCTCGCTGTCCGGAACCCCCAGCACAGCTGTCCTGCCCGGCCCTTTCGGCCCCGAGAAGCCTTTGGTGTGGAAGGAGGAAACCGATCAGGACGGTCAGCGTCCCGTGCCAGACCCTGAGCGGCCCCTGAAGGTGCTGTCATTCCATGAACCCTCCCAGGACCCGGAAGGCAGGGGTGTGGGGACCTGGGCCCGCCGGATGCCAAGCCCGACCCCCCCTCCCAGGAGGCCCGAGATGGTAGCTCTGCAAATGTGCTTCTTCGGTCCCTTCAATGCAGGAAGCGGGGTCCCCTCCTGCTCTACCCAGACCCTCCCTCCTGGCGGCCCACCTGGCGGCGGGGAGGGAGGGGCTCGGTTTACGGCCGAGAGCAGCCTGTCCTAAGGAGACCTGGTTGGGGAAGTCAGACGGCCATGGTCCCCTCGGGTCCTGCCCGCTCCGGTCCTTCCTGTCTTCCTTCCCCCGCGGGGAGCAGAGCATCCAAAATTAGACGGCCAGAAATAGACCCGCCGCCCAGTGGCGAGAAACGCTCCGGGCTCTGGAACCTCAGCGCAGCCCGCGCCCCTGGGGAGCTAGGGACGGCTAATTATGGCGGCTCAGGCAGGGGCAGAGGGTGAGAGGAGAGAGGAGGCTGGCCAGAGGGAGTTCCTGTCCTCCACCCCCCACCCCAGCTCCCCGCCTCCCCTCCCCCCTCCGGGCTCCTTGTTGCTCCTAATCTCCTGACAGGATGCTGGGGCCTGGCAGCTTCCAGGCAGGTTAGCAGGACGGGGGCCAGGCGCCCGGGGGACCCCGAGGCCCAGGCTGCTCGCCCAGGCGCCCAGGGGCCCCCAGCCTAGCCTCAGTCTTGAGTGACGTCACACTGCACGTTGACAAGGCGCGCTCTGGCCTGGCCTCCGCAGTGGCCACTTTCGATGAATCTGAAGGGCTGAGCACCAGACTGGCCTGCAGGGAACACACCCGCCCGGCCCCCTCCCCGCTCCTCCTGACCTCCAGCCCAGCCTGTCCAGAGAGCAGCCGCTGCCGGGACTGGTTTCACTGGAGTGAACGCCAACGGCACACGGACTCACAATCTCACGCTGACAGGCGTCCGCGGTGTTGCTATGATCAGGACCCAAGACCTGTACCCAAAGGGGTTCCATGGAGGGCCGGGCCCCGTTCGAAAGGATCAGATCCCTGTGAGAGAGTCCATTCCACGATTCGGCCATGGGGGGGGGGGGGGGGGAGCCGGGTCCATGGGTGTGGTTTCCTGCCCCCTCTCCTCCCACGGCACCCGTGACCAAGCATGGACAAAGTGACGCCACAGGACGGAGGAGCCTCGCTCCCGGAGTCTCCGCTTGGAGGAGCACCGTCCGCCCTGCCTCCCGCCGTGATGAGAGGAACCAGACTGTCGCCGCCCCTGAGTGCGGGGCGTGCTTGTTAGCGCAGCTCGCGTGGCGTATCCCGCCGCATCCCGACCGCCAGCCTCTCTGCTGACAGCAACGCCTTCACGTGCAAGTCCCCGAAAGCCAGCCAAAGCGGCAGGAACAACTCTGAGGCTGTGTTCCTCGGAACGGGCACTCCCGGCGCAGCCGTCCCGGCCCGGTCACCCAGCGCGGTCACCCAGCGCGGTCAGCCGCCGGGGCCAGGCTCCGGCTCCCTTTCGGCTCAGCCCTCGCTGGTGTGTGGGCTTCGTCCTCTTGTTTGTCAACTCGTGGTCACACGTGGCTGCTGTGCCTCCGGCACGCCACTGGCATGCCAGGCGGGAAGGGAGACGCAGGCCCCGGCTGCAGGCCACGCCAGTCAAACCCGCGCTTCCCGGCCCCCTGCCACGGTGACAGTCCCGTGGCCAGCACTGCGTCACATGACCAACGACGCAGGGACGTGGGATGGCGAAGCCGCTTCGGTCCACCCAGGACCCGGCTCCTGGGCTAGATTTCCCGGGAGCAGGGCCCGCACGGCTGCCTGAGCGGGCGGCGGCGCCGTTGCCGGGGCGACGGGGGTGAAGCAGAGGCTGTTGCCAACAGTGGGCCCGGGTCCTTCCTCTGTCACCTCCCTTCTCCAGGCCGGCTGCAGGTCTGAGAGGCCCACCCCCTGCGGGCTGCCCTGGCTGGTTGGCTCAGTGGATAGCGTGTCGGCCCGTGGACTGAAGGGTCCCGGGTTCGATTTCGGTCAAGGGCACATATCTCTGTCGCAGGCTCCATCCCTGGCCCTGGCCGGGGGCGGGGGGGGGGGGGGGGCGGGGGGGGATGCAGGAGGCAACCAATCATGTGCCTCTCTCCCAGTGGTGTCTCTGTCTCCCCCGCCCTTCCACTCGCCGAACAATCGATGGAAAATGTCCTCGGGTGAGGATTCATGAAAATAAGAAAAAAAGGGAAAGACATGCTGGTTGGACCCTCTGGCCTCAGCACAGCCCGCCCAGACCTCTGCTTTGTCATCCTGCCGGCCTGGCTCACCGGGGGGGAGTGTTGGGGGGAATAGCCAGCCCGTGCGGCACAGCAATCACCCGGCGGGGCGAAGGCCGGGGCCCCCCAGCGCCTGCTGCTCCAGGCGGCTCCTCTCTTCCCTGCGACATCTGATCACCACCAGCCGGTCCTTGGGCATCGCCAGAGCCCGTCACAACGAGGCCGCCCGCCGCCCTGGAGGGGCCGGGTGTGGGCAGGGCGTGACGGCGGGCGCCTGCGGGAGGGTGAATGGGGTGTTCGCATAGAACGCAACCTGGCAGTTAAGTGTCAGGAGCCTCAAATGTATTCAAGCCCTTTGACCTAATAATCCCACTTCTGGGACTCTCCCAGGGAAGTGAGCTGGATACTGAAGAGCTTTCGCACCAGGATGACTGTACAGTGAAAACCTAGCGATAGCCAAGGCGAGCCATTGGAGCCCGTCGCTGGGTCTAACCTGGTACAGCGTGCAAATGTGGACGAGTCTATTCCGTTCAGTGAAGCTGCAGCAGACGATGGGTGGATGGACAAATCGGTACTCGCAGAAGGACGGAGGGATGACAGATAGATGGGTGATGGATAGATAGATAACAGGTGGACAGAGAGACTCCACGCAAACTCATTCATTAAGAACGATGCCTGCCCTGGCCGGTGTGGCTCAGTGGATAGAGCGTCGGACTGCGGACTGAAAGGTCCCAGGTTCGATTCCGGTCAAGGGCATGTACCTTGGTTGCGGGCACGTCCCCAGTGGGGTGTGTGCAGGAGGCAGCTGATCGATATTTCTCTCTTATCGATGTTTCTAGCTCTCTCCCTCTCCCTTCCTCTCTGTAAAAAATCAATAAAATATACATATTTTTTTTTTAAAAAGAACTATGCCTACAAAGGGTGTACACTGGGGAGACGCCTTTGGGTGAAAGACAGCGGCTGCAGTGTGACTGTAGCAATGAGTGAGCTCCCGGGCGTGACGGTGAGGGGCGCCCTGGGGACCTGGGGCCTCCTTCTGCTTCACGTGTCCCCACGTTTCCTCTGAGGAGCTCACACTGCTCACCACACGGTTTTAGGGAACAGGCGGGTACTGGTGAGCACGGAAATGGACGGCCTACGGGACAGTTTGCTCAGCGGGGGCGGCGTTGGCCACGTCCCCTGCCCCCCTCCGGGGCCTCCTCTCCGGTGACCTCAATACTTGGGCAGCCTCTCCCGTGGGACCCGGCCTCTCTCCCTCCGGCCCTGGCCAAGGCCCGCCCGGCTCTCCCGGCTGTAAGCGGGAGGCATTATGACTTCCTCCAGGTACCGGCGGTTCAGGTCAAGGTCACCCTGACCCACTGGGCCACGCCTCGAGCACCAAACCTCCCACGTGGCCCCCACGACAGAGACGCGCCCTTCTCTGCTGGCGTTTGTCCCCAGAGGTGGTGGCCGTGGCCCAGGCTGGTTCCCAATGTGGGGTCAGCTTCTGAAGGGCAGGTGCCGAGGGGGCATTGCAGGTCCTTTGACTGTCATCCGCGTGAGTAGCTGACACGCCCATGCTTCCCCCGCCGCTGGGACTCCGTCAGCTCCGTGAGATCCAGGGGTGACTTCGCCACAGCTTGCTGGGACCCGGCCAGCATGGAGGACGCCGAGCGGGGTCCAGACAGGGCAGGGCCGGGCACAAGCCGTGCGGCGGGTTCAAACCTACGGGGAGGCCTGAGGCTCCGCCCCGCAGGCACAGGGGCTGGTGAGGGCTGTGCGGGACAAGAGGGGGGGCAGGGAGGAGGACAAGGGGGTGCTGTCTCCTGACAGGGCCCCCTGGGGAGGGGCAGGGAGAGTGGGGTGGGGGCGGAGGGCATCTCCGATCCCTCCTCACCGTGGACTCGGGAAAGGCTGGGACCAGAACAGAAGCAAGTCTCCTCTCTGTGTCGTTGAAAACCTCCAATTCCTGCCGACAGAAAAGAAAGAGAAAGCCCCAAGCACACGTACCCACCCGACGTCCGTCCGCCTTCCCCGGCCGGGAGTCCCCTCCCGCCGGCTCCCCGCCCCCCCACCCCCGCGGCTGCAGCCGGGCCTCCCCTCCTGCTTCTCCGGGGGCCGAGGAAAAACACAACTTGGACGTGAAAAGCAGAAGCAGAACCAAGAAAGGGCCTCAGTGCAGGCGCCTGTTTGTTTAAACACCAACTGGAATGTGAATAATTTATAACCGAGAAGGCGGGGGGGGGGGGGGGGGGGGTGTGGACAAACTGTTGACAAGTCACAAACCGCCCTTGGCCGCGGGGAGCCGTCCGTCTCCACAGCCGCCTCCGCGGTGTTCGGGAAGCCGCTGCGGAGATGGCGTTCTCCCTTCTCCTTCTCATCGAGATGGAAATGGGGGGCGGCTGGAACACGTGCCACCTGAGCACGAACTCGGGCTGAATTGCCTCCCGGGCAAGAATTAAACCGTCGCTTCCTGCGGCAAAAATAAACAGCCACGCACGGCGGCCGCGGCCGAGGCGGAGGCCGGGAGCGGGGCTTCGGGCGCCCGGGCCGGACGCCCTGCAGGGCCCCGTGGACTCCCTGGCCTCCGGGACGCGGTGGGGGACGGCCCGTGGGAAGCCCCAGGACGGCCGAGACCAGCGACAACAGCTGTCTTCTCCCGGGTCATGACCACAGGGGCGGGAGGAAGGCGGTGACCTCCAGACCCAGCAGCTCGGGGTCAAGCTCCCATGGAGCCCGTGCCGTGTCCGCGCCGTGTCCGCGCCGTGTCCGCGCCAGGCTCCTTCCAGGACCCGCTCCCTGGTCCTCAGGCCGCCCCTCCGGCCGGGCTCCCTCTCCGCTGGGGCCTGGAGCTCGGGGGTCTTGTCACTTCATCAAAGGTCACTGAGGGCGAGGTGGCAGAACCGAGCCGGGCGCCGGCCTCACGGGCCCACAGGCTCCTGGCCTTCCGGAGGCTCGGGGTTTGCCCGGAGGCAGGGGCGTCGCCTCCCGCGGGGAATAACAGAAAGCAGAACCCGCGGACCAGCCCCGCGGGGTTTCGCCCGCTCCCTCGCCGCACCCGAGGGGCTCGTGACTGTGAGAGGAAGACGGGAAGGTTCCTTCCAAGGGTTTTAGGATGAGCCGTGATACTGGCGTCTTCCACTAGGTTTACACTGGCCCTTCCGTCCATTCCCCGCCCCCCCGCCCCTGCCCGGGTAACGGCTCTGGGGCTAAGGACCAGCTGGGGACTTAGGGCTGGTACCTGACCGCCGGTTAGACCCCGCAGCCCAAGGCCGAGGCCTGCCCACGCCTGGCGCCCTGTGGTCGGTCATGGTGGGAGACCCAGACGGCCGGTCTCCACAGGACAGCTGGCCGCGCCTGGGTCCTCACAGGTGCTCCCCCGCCGGGCACAGAGCCTGCACCCGGGAGGAAGTCCCCGGGACCCTCGCCCGAGGCCCCGGAGGCCCACAGCCCCTCCGCCCCACAGTGTGCCGGGCACTGCTCGCTCTCCCCGGCACGGAAGCCCTCAGAAGAAAGAGCGGCCACAGCCCCACCCCCAGGGAGCCTGGCTGCTGGGCCCTGTCCACCCGAGCGCCACCCCCGATGCTGAGAGCACAGTCCCAGGTGCCCCAATTAGCCCACCCCTCCCCCAAGTCTCCTCCCCTGACTGACACCCCACCAGGACAGCGGGGGCTCCAGCTCGCCCCGAGGAGCGCCCCAGCCCTGCAGGACCGGAGGCCACACCCACAGGGGCAGCCGGGCCCAAAGCCAACGTCGGGCGCTCCTCACTGAATCCACGTTCTTGACCTTTCTCTGACCTTCACCCAAGCAGCCACGCTGGCCGCGCTTCCAGAGAGGAGGGCTCTATCGGCCCTGCTGGCCCCTGGACCGGACAGTCCCCCCACATCCGTGCCTCCACGCCTCCAAGCCGGCCTGGAGGAGCGCCGGCCCCGGTGTCGGCCCAGACTGCCCGGCCCGGCCACGCGGCTCTGCTCCCTGGGATTCACACCCTGGGACACGCTTCCATCCCCGAGAGCCGGTGCCAACGTCGGTGATGCCAGTCGCCGACCCGGGCTGGACTGCTGCCGCCCAGCCGTGACCTCTCACCCCGGCCCCCCGGCTGCCCGCTCCCCTTCGGTTCCTCAGGGAGCCCCCGGCGGCCGAGGCGGGCGCGCTCTCAGGAGGCGGGTCGCGAGGGGGTAGAGCCGTGAACGTAATGGCGGCGGCCGCTCACAGTCTCCCGGGCGGTTACAGGGAGGGGAGCACGGGAAGCTGCCTCCGCCGCTGCCCCAGGAACGGGAGGCCCCTGGCGGCCTCGCCAGGCTCAGCGACGGCCCGGCCAGGGAGAGGGGCCGACCGGCTTTCTGGGAGGACCCACCCCAGTGCGCACTGCGCCCCCTTCTCTTTTCTGGTCCTTTTTTAAAATATATTTTTATTGATTTCAGAGAGGAAGGGAGAGGGAGAGAGAGACATCACTGATGAGAGAGAATCACGGATCGGCTGCCTCCTGCACGCCCCACACCGGGGATGGAGCCCACAACCCAGGTATGTGCCCTGACCGGGAATCGAACCCTGACCTCCTGGTTCATAGGTCGACGCTCAACCCCTGAGCCACGCCGGCCGGGCACGGACTATTTTCTAGAAAGCTGCAACCGCCACGCCCTGCGCCCCTCACCTGCGCGCCTGTCCGGCTCCCGAGCGAGCTGGCTGCGTGTGTCCACGGGACGCGGACTCCGCCCCGGCCCGGCGGCCTCTCCGCCCTCCACCCGAGGACACGCGAGAGCGGGCGCCGCGGGGCAGCCGCTGGGCCTCCCGGTCCTCACGCAGCTGCCGCCGTTCCGCAGCCCCGCCCTCGGCAGGTGCGCTGCCTGCCCTGGATGAGAACCCGGGTTCCGGAAAGGCAGGGGCTGTCGGGCCGCAGCCCTGAGGGAGCAGGCCGGGCTGACCCCGGCCGGGTGAGTCCACGGCGCCTCCACGTTTGTTCACAGGGAAAGGCGGGGAAAGCAACAGGCTGTGTTGGAAACCACACGCTCCGCCCGGCCGGCGGGCTCAGGGGCTGAGCGTCGACCTAGGAACCAGGAGGTCAGGGTTCGATTCCCATCAGGGCACAGGCCCGGGTGCGGGCTCCATCCCCAGTGGGGGGCGTGCAGGAGGAGCCGATCCCGGATTCTCTGTCATCCTTGATGTTTCTGTCTCTCTCTCCCTCTCCCTTCCTCTCTGACATCCATAAAGACATACTTTTAAATAAACTAATTTTAAAGATCGTGTCTAACAGCCGCTGATACTCATGGCACTCGTGCCGCACGCCACGCCCTGCACTGAGCGCCGCCCTGTGGGGGTCACTCCATCGTCCCCGCGGCCCGAGAGGGGGGGGACGTCTCCTTTCCTGCTGCTGCTAAGCCTCACCCGGCGCATTTCCCTGGATTTTAGAGAGAGTGGAGGGAGGGGGGAGACAGAGGGAGGGAGAGACAGAGAGAGAAATCGGTGTGCGCTGCCCCTGCTCGCGTCCTGCCGGGCCGGGGTGGAGCCGCCGCCGAGGCAGCGCCCTGGGCCAGAAGGAGCCTGCGGCCTCCGTCCTCCGTCCGCGGGGGGGCCCTCCGTGCACAGGCCCATCATCTCAGACCTTTTCTGAGGCCCCGGCTCAGTCGTGGGGAAAAGCATGAGGGCCAGGCCGCCAGGCAGTCAGGCCGAGATGCGCGAGGCCCCGGGGTCCGAGACGCCGGCCACCGTCAGACCGCAGAGCAGAGGACGCTGCCCACTCATCGCGCTGAGGGCTCGTCCGACCCAGCACCCTCCGCCGGGCTCGCCTGGGGGAGCCCCCGGGGGAAGGGGTCCCACTTGCCGCCCCTGCCCGTGCGTGCCCCTGTCCCTGCGACCACCACGTTGGCGGTTCCCAAAGCGGGCGCCCGGGACCCGCAGCCCTCGGGGAGCTAAGGGGCGTGCGTGCCGGGTCAGAGTCTGCAGAAAACCTGGCATCGGGATGTTACCAACCCCCCTTGGTGCAGAATTTAAACAATGCAGATCCCTGCTCTCGGATGTCCCGCACCTGTCAGGACGGCGCGGGGACAGGGCTGCTGGCTGGGCGGTGCGCCCTGGGCAGCGCCAGCTCCCCCGCAGCCCGGCCATCACACCTGCCCGTGGCCCGCGGAACGAGGCCCTGAATTATTCATGTGGCCGTGACACAGCAGCTCAGGGACAGATCCTGCTCTTGGAACACAAACAGCCCGACTTGAAAATAAGAGGCTATGGGCACACACCCTCTCAGCTCGTAACCGTAACCGCCTCCATAAACCACCCAGGGAGGGAGGGAGGGGAGGAGGGGAGGAGGGAGGGAGGGAGGGGAGGAGGGGAGGAGGGGGGAGGGGAGGAGGGGAGGAGGGGAGGAGGGGGGAGGGAGGAGGGGGGAGGGAGGGGAGGAGGGGGGAGGGAGGGAGGGGAGGAGGGGAGAGGGAGGGAGGGGAGGAGGGAGACGACGGCGTAAATCAGAGATCTGTCACCTCCAGCTCCCAGGCCCAGGGCGCCCACCTCCGCCTGTGGATAAAGCGATTGGAACGTTGATTAGGTATCGGCTGCTCTGACGGGCACATGTGAGGGGACGTGGCCTCAGACACGCCGGGTGGGGGGGGGGTGCCTTGTTCCCGTGGGAAAGGACCCGCGGTTACGATTGGCACCGTAGCTTTATTCACGCCAAACCCGGCCACGGGCACCTGTGGGCTCCGCCTGCCCCTGTGTTCCATCGGCCTCTTCTGTTTTCTTCTTGTTAATCCTCCCCAAGGAGTGAAGGTATTTTTTACATGGATTTTTAGAGGGAGTGGAAGGGAGGGAGAGGGGAGGGGAGAGGGAGAGAAACATCGACCTGAGAGAGACACATTGCCTCCCACAGGAGCCCCAACCGGGGCCGGGATTGAACTCGCACCCGAGGCACGTGCCCTTGACTGGAATCGAACCCGTGACGCTTTGGCCCACAGGCTGGCGCTCTAACCACTGAGCCGCCCGGCCCGGGCAGGGCCTGGTCCCTTTGAGGCCAGTTCACGCAGCCTCAGTCGCATGGACAGCCTGGTTTCTTTACCGCAGGACTCTCAGGGCCTTTATTTTTCTTTCTTTTTTTTATTCTTTTCTCTTTTTTTCTCCTCAGGGGCCTGTAAGTGTTCCTATTGGACAGTGGGGGTCTTATTGGCCCTCAGGGACTCCCCAAACTCCTTAGATCGTGCGCCCTCCCTTCCCGGGGCGCTGGGTCCGAGCAGGGCGCCAGGCAGAGGGGACGGGGAGGGGGCGGCGATGAGTCCTGAGTCTGGGGACGGAAAGGGCGGTTCTGAAGGTCCTGAACTGTCCGTCCCTGCAGCTCCCCGCCTGGTCCACCCCCCACCCCACCCCGGGTGTCAGCCCCTCGCCCTGTATGCAGCGGGCAGGAGCCCCGGGCGGGGAAGGTAGGCCGCCTGGGAATGCCCCCTCGGGGGCCCGCAGGGCAAGCTCGGCGCCCAGGTGGCCCTCCCGCCCGCACACATCTGCCGAACCGGAGCCTTCCCGCCAGGGGCACCCGGTGAACGTGTGAACGTGGGTCGTGGTTCCTTTAAATAAACAACAGAGGCAGCACCCAGACCCCAGCCCTGTCCCCGGGCACCTTGCCCACCAGGGCCTCCGCCCGCCCCGCCCGCCCCGGACACTGAGCTGCAGAGGGTGGCGTAGCAGCAGCGGCTCCTTCCTCCTTCCTCCGGCCTCAGACCTCAGGCACGTCCTGCGAGCACGCCACACCCTGCCGAGACCACGCCATGCCCAGCCCGCGGCCCAGCTCTGGCTGGGACAGCCTAGCCGTGCGGAAATGCCCATCTGTCGGGCACCGGGTCGGGAAGCCCAGTCTCTGCCCGGAGGGCTCCTCAGCCGGGTTGAGAGGAATCATGGAGGGACAGTGCCGGGCGGTGAGAGGGGAAATCCAAGAAGGCTTCCTGGAGAGAGTGGCTCCTCGGAGGGCTGCGCAGGGAGACCGCAGGGTGGAGAGGCATTTCGGAACAGGGACCGCCTGCCCAGATGCGAGGAACGTTTCCGTTCGTGCCTGCTTGGGGCAGCTGGGCAGCTTGGGGTCAGGGGGCAGCACAGGGCCCTCGGGGCAGGGGGAGACTGTGCGTGATCAGAACCGGTGCTCACGTGAAACCTCACTGTCCACAGGAGCCGAGGCTGGGACCCAGCACCGCCATCGGTCGCTGCTGTTGGCACCTGGCGTGCCAGTCTGTGCCAAACGGTGTGTGAAACACTGCGTGTGCCTCTGCCATTTCATCCTCCACCACCCGACAGGTGGCTGTGACTATCACCCCTGCTTTCCCAAGAAGCTGAGGTTCAGAGAGGTTAAGCCACTTGCCCAAGGCCACCCAGCAGGAAGTGCCAGGGACAGGGGTTTGAATCCAAGCCTTTTTTTTTTTTTAATATATTTTTATTGATTTCAGAGAGGAAGGGAGAGGGAGAGAGAGAAAATTCCATGATGAGAGAATCATTGGTCAGCTGCCTCCTGCACGCCCCACACTAGGGATGGAGCCCACAACCCGGGCCTGTGCCCTGACCAGGAATCGAACCCTGACCTCCTGGGTCATAGGCTGACGCTCAACCCCTGGGCTACCCAGGCTGGGCTGAACCCAGGCTTTTGGTCGCGATTTCTTAACCTCTTCCTGGGGGATACCCAGCCTGGGGCGGGGAGCTGAGCTCTGAGGCCGAGTTACTTCCTCAAACTGCATCAGAGCACCAGAGAGCGGCCCTGGCGTGGCCGTGGCCGTGGCTGTGGTGTGGCCGTGGCGTGGCCATGACCGTGGCCCTAGCCATGGCCGTGGGGATCTTCCCAGCGATGCTCCTTGGCCGGACCGAGCCCTCGGGAGGCACCTGTCAGCCCGTCTGTCCCGGGCCTGGCGCCGGTCCCTGCTGCGGGAACACGGGCTGACCGGCTGCTGTCAGCGGCTGAGACACTCCTGGCAGCCAGCTTCCCTGTAACCCCGATAAAGGCAGCACGGAGCTCCGCCAGCATTCGCATGATCGTCATCCACCTTGGAGCTGAAATACGTTCCCCCAAATCACCACCGTGTCTGGCTTCAAAGGGTGGGTGTTCCGGCGGATCTCAGCGCCAGGATGGAGCGTGTCAGGTTCTGACAGGAGAGGAGCGGCCGACCCCCAGCTCCCCGGCCCCGCGGGAGGCCGGCCCGGGCCCAGCCTTTGGTCTGGGCGGAGGCGCTGGCGTTGGGCCACCAGCACCTGGCACCCCCCCCCCCCCGCCCAGGACCGGACGCGCTGAACCCCTGGCTCACTGGGGCTCCGAGCCGGGCAGGCTGACTGGCGGGGATCAAGCGGCTTCCTCCAGGGGCTCTGGCTGCGTGGTGGGGAGACAGACAGGGGCGGAGAGGAGGAGGCAGGGCCCCCCCCAGAGTCCAGGTCCCTGGGAATGGGCTCCGGGGGCCTAGGTTTCAGGAGGCAAAGGCCATGTGTCGCCAGGGACCTGCAGCCGCCCTGCTCCACCGGCCTGTCAGTCAGTCCGGCTGTGGTGCCGGGGGGGGGGGGGGGGGGGGCAGGGGGTGCCAGGTGCCAGGGGGAGGAGGGGAGGGAGGGGGCGGGGATAGGAAGGGGGCTGGGAAACTGTGAGCAAGTCTTCGCGGGGGGGGGGGGGGGGGAGAGGCCTGGGGCGGAGTGGACATAAGGCCGGGAGCAGAGGCAATGGGATGGCCCCTGATAATCTAGCTGGGGGGGGGGGGGCATCTGGGACCTGGTTGACACCTCCCCTTGGTGCCCCCCACACCCACCACCCACCACCCATGGCTCTGGTTGCACCGTCTCCCTCCTAGTCTACAGGCCTCTCTAGGCAGGAACTGTGTCTGAGTTCTCTCTCCCTCTCCCTCTCTCCCTTTCCCTCACCCCCTTTCCGTCCCCCTCGCACCCTCTCCCCTCCCTCTCTTCGTCCCCCTCCCCCTCTTCCTCTCTCCTCCATCTCTCTCCGAAAAGCCAGAAAGTTTCTCTTACTCCTCCTGACTCCTAACATCCATCCTCTCGGTCTCCATCAGACACAGGCCCGGGAAGGCCTCGGTCACACTCCCATCTCTGTCTCTCTCTGAGATGACCGTGAAGCGTGAACGTGTGCCGACAGATGTGTAAATACAAGATGAGCCGGGCCCCGTCGCAGACGGCGGGAGAAGTCTCCAGGTCTGCTCCTCTTGCCGGCCACTCGGTACACCAGCCCGGTGCTGGGGCCGCGCCACAGCCTTTGCCAGGCACGACGCCGCCAGGCAAGCCCTCCGTCCAGGTTATGTGAGAGAGAAAGGAAACGTGTGTGTGAGATGCGTTCACCAGACGACATCGCTCCAAAAACTCTGTCCTCTGTTTGTTCTGTTTTCTCTGCTCCTGTGGGGTCCTTTTCTGCTGACTGTGCTTGAGTTCGGGTCCTTCACTCTGCCCTGTCTAGTCCATTACGGCCAAGCATTTTTTTTTTTTAATTTCACACATAGTGTTGTTGTTTTTTCCAGTTCTACACTTCCCATGTGTTTGTATTTTAGAGTTTCCACTTCTCTAACAAAATTCTCCATCTGTTCAACCACACTGCCCATTTTCCCCTCTAATTTTTAAAACGTTTGTGCCAGGGATTCATTTCTGCTAGGTCTATTAATTCCAACATCTGGGCCGTTGGTGGGTCTGCTTGTATTTACTATTTTTCCTCTTGGTTCTGAGTCTTGTTTTCCTGCTTCGTTACAGGTTCTGTCTTTTTAAATTCAATCCTGGACATTGCATATTAAAGAAAGGCAGAGATGGGGTCCGATAGCGGGTGTCCTTGCCTCTGTTCGGGGCCTAAGCGAAGAGGTGATCACTCGGATGCAGTTAGGGACTGAGTTGGGTTTGCGCGGAAGTTTCACTTGTTTCTGTTTGCTTCTGGTTTCAAAATGTTCAAGACTGAAGTTGGGCCTCTCCTGCCAGCACAGCTTTGGGGCGCGGCATCAGACGGCCACGGGTCTGCTGTCCACCCGCAGCCGCAGCCGCAGCCTCCGCAGCCTCCGCAGCCTCCTCAGCCTCCTCAGGAAGGAAGAAAAGATGAGTTTTGCACTTGGCACTCTCAAAGTTCCAACCCCTCATGCCAGCCCACGCAATAGTAAAGGTCTGGCTATTTTAACTTACGGTCAATGTGTACGTTACATACGTGTCTAACCACGATGCTGTACGCCTGGAACTAACGTTGAATGTCAACTGTAATTTACATTTTTTACATATTTTTTAAGTTTTGCTATTTTATTCCAGCAAAAAGCCTTTACCTATGGCACACTAACTCCTCTGCCCACCCATAGCCTCTGAAGACGCCACCCATGTGCTACCTGAACAACATTGCCCAGGTATAAAGTCAGCCATTGATCTCGCTCATCTAGGAAGGATGGATCTCTCTCCCTGGAATACAGATTTTTATTTTTATTTTTTTGCATCCACAGCTCTTCAATGGCTTTTTAAAAATATTTTAAAATATTATATTAAAAACCCATTTTTGCCCAGCTGGTGTAGCTCAGTGGATTGAGCCTCATCCCCTAGACCAAGAAAGTCCCGGGTTCGATTCCCAGTCAGAACACATGCCCAGGCTGCAGGCTCGGTCCCCAGTAGGGGGTGTGCAAGGAGGCAGCCGATCGAGGTGTCTCTCTCAGTGTTTCGATCTCTTTCTCCCTCCCCCTTCCTCTCTATATAAAAATCAATAACAACATGTTTTTTTAAAATCATTTTTATCCAGTGTCTTCTTAGTATTTCCTCGGGAAGACAGTCTTTCATCACTTTCTACATCCTAATTAAAAGTGGGACTCGCATTTTATTCATTTTCAATTCCAAACTGTCATGTTCTTGGACAAAAAATGAAGCTATTACTGCTCTCGTGTTGGCTCCACTAGAAAAACTATACAATTAATTAAAAATGTGTTTTATCTCGGTGTCGTCAGACTCTTCAAATAGAAAATCAGTTCATGCCAAAGGTTTCCGTTACTTCAAGCCAAGCCATGGGCTCGGAATACAGCTCTGGGGAGCGCTCTCATCGGCTGTGCGTTGCCGGAGAGCATCCTGAATACGCCTGTGGAGCTGGCGTTGAAGCCAAACAGCGCGGGTTTTGCAGTGAGAACACAAGTGCGTGTCTGCGGAGCGCCGCGTCCTGGTGAGAGCAGCGTCCTTCCTGGGTGAAGACGCCGCTGAACCGTCGGATGGACTTGGGACAGTGACGGTGCACATGGAAGTCATGGCCAGACCCCGCAGAGCCGCGATCGGCTACCAGCCAAGTAAAAGCCGCCGTTGCCAACGCTTTGTGGCACGGCTGATGGAACACGGAAAACCAAACACAAGAAGCACGCGTCAGCTTCCTCCTTGCCACCCACCGTCTGTCAGGTTTTGGGAAAGGCTGAGCGTGTGAAGTCAGTCAGTACCGCACCACGGCGATCCGGAGTTTTCGGGAAACGAGTCCTCTACATTTTCCATGTCTGTTGTTCAAAATATTGGCGATTCTTGATCAAACTATTCAACACACGGCTTTCCGGTTTTGAGGCTTTGAAAGAATCACAGTGATTGAAAACAAAGCTGCCAATTACGACGCTGGAATTCATCCCTAAAAGATAAGGAGAAGCAGAACACGTTATAGAACAAAAGCTCAGTATTGAAATCCTTCAGGGGTGCTTCCGAATAGCTTGTTGTGCACGAATCTTTTGATGGCGCTCCTATTTTTTTTTTTTTTTTTTTTGCTTTTAGAGGGAGAGAGAAACATGGATGAGAAAGAACCACCCATGGCTGCCTCCTGCACACCCACGGCCAGCGGTCCCAGATTGTTGTGAGTGATGTCCGACTGCTGGACATCCCCCGAGGAGTCCCGGATTGGAGAGGGTGCAGGCCGGGCTGAGGGACACCCCCCCCCCCCACACACACACACCCACACACACACACACACGAATTTCGTGCACCGGGCCTCTAGTATCACAATAAAGCTGGGAAGCAGCAGCCAACCCAGCCTGGAAGTGCTGTCCTGAAGCTCTACTTAAACAGTCTGCGCGTTCAACAGGAAGTGGCAGCCACTGAGCCTTCGGACTTACTCGGTGGACTGGTTAATAATGCGGATTGAGCCTTTACCGGTTAATAATGCGGATTGACCCTTTACCGGTTAATAATGCGGATTGAGCCTTTACCAGTTAATAATGCGGATTTTGTCATCAAAGAAAACACCATAATTTCAAGAGAAACATCAAAAGTGCTTTGTTCAAAGTAATGTCCATCGCTAGCTACACATTTCCCCGTCTTCCAGGTGATTTGTGGATACCGTCCCGATAGAACTTTCCTTGCTTTGAAGCAGACCATTCAGAGACCCCATTTCCCACTTCTTCGTACGTTGTGACGTGCTGCTCAGACAGTGCGTGTGCCGTCGACCGGAACACGTGGTCACCTGAAGGAGCAAGACAACAAAATAGCACACACGTCAAGTCGCATGTATATCAGCACACGTGTGACTCCATCCGAGTCTGGCGTCTGCCTGCTTCTCCATACGGTCCTGCCACGCCCGGCGCGCACCAGCCTCAAGGTCGCCCCGTGGGCCCCATGGAACCGCCGACTCTCCGCTCTTAAACCACGTGCGCGCCAGGCACGCCAGGAAAACGCGGCCGCATGGGGAACACACGCTCAGACCCGACCCCGGGCCGTGCTGTGCTGCCTTCCCCGCACGGTCCTCCAGCCACTGCCGCTCCCGTCAGACTCTCATTCTTTCTTTGCGTCAAAATTCTCCACGTGTCACCTGCCGCCTGGAGCCCGTCTCTGCCTCCTAGGAAACCTTGCACCCACAGCAGCTCTCAGAACTAACTTAATTATAAAAGCCAATTAACGAACGTCATCTGCATAGCAATCAAATTAACGTATTCGATGCATCCGAGAGGAAGTCATCAATTACGCGACGGTAGGCCTCTGTGTGACAGCATTTATAATTCCGGCACATTTTAATAGCTCCTCCAGCGAGAATCACCATACGCGGCGTCTGCGCGCAGCCTTGATTTACGAGTGAAGGGCACCTGTTCCATGCCACGGGGGTCCAAGCAGGAAACGTCCCATTCTCCTCAAGCGTGTGTTCTGGGGCCGTGGTCGGCAAACCGCGGCTCGTGAGCCGCATGCGGCTCTTTGGCCCCTTGAGTGTGGCTCTTCCACAAAATACCACGGCCTGGACGAGTCTATGTTGAAGAAGTGGCGTTAGAAGAAGTTTAAAAAATGTGGCTCTCAGAAGAAATTTCAATCGTTGTCCTGTTGATATTTGGCTCTGTGGACTCATGAGCTTGCCGACCACGGTTCTGGGGGATTCACCCCTCGATGAAAAGTAAGGCGCTCTGTTCTCGTAGGGATGGCCTCTGCCCTCGGGGTGTGCGGTGTGGGACAGTCTGTGCTGGAACAAAGTGCCTCCAGCCTCCCGGTTACGTTCCCCGAGGCCCAGGATAAACTCAGCACAACGGACACCCAGCTGCAGCCTCAGACCCAGATCCGGATTCACCGAGGGGCCCACGTGGCCCGTCTCCGGACCAGGGAGACGTTCAGAAAACCCAGCCTGGTCTCCCCGGGCCCCTCCACGGCCTTTTGGGGAGTTCCACTTCCCTATCCAGGCAGTTCTCACTCCACTCCTCCTCCCCCCAATCCTACGTCACCCCAAAACCCACCACCAGCCAGAAACCTCCCTCCGCTGTTCCCCAAACCTCCCCGAGACGACAGCTGGCATGTGTCTCACACGTCACGGGGCCCCCGCTGTCTGAGGAGCGCCTGCAGTGCGATAGGAAAAGGCAGACACCCCAACTTAACAGGGGGCGACTCAAGAGGCGAGGCAGGCCGCTGCACAGGCGAGAAGGCGCCTCGCTTCACGGGCCCGCGGGGATCTGTCAGTTAAAGCCACAGTGAGGCTGCCCTGGCTGGTGTGGCTCAGTGGATAGAGCCTCAGCCTGCAGACCGAAGGGTGCTGGGTTCGATTCCGGTCAAGGGCCCGGGTTTCGGGCTCGATCCCCAGTAGGGGGCGTGCGGGAGGCAGCCGATCAATGATTCTCTCTCATCATGGATGCTTCTAGCTCTCTCTCCCTCTCCCTTTCCCTCTGAAATCAATGAAAATATATTTAAAAAAATAAAACCAAAAACACAGTGAGACCGAAGCACAACACGCCCCTAGGATGGCTGCAGTGGGAAAGGCAGGGCATTCCCGGCCCTGGCAGGCGCGCAGCCACTGGCACAGGGCACAGGCCGGTGGAGGGGAGACGGGCACCATCTGGAACGGGTGGACTACACCGAACGTCCGTTTCCTCTGCCCGGAAACCACTCCCAGGTGAAGCCCCGCAGAGATGAGCGCACGTGGTCCCCGGGGCACACGCACTGACTTCACGGCAGCTCCCCTCGCCAACGCCCGCAGGAAAACTACAAGGCCCCGCGCAGGAGAGGGAACGGGGTTGCCAGACACAGTGCAGGGCGCCCGGGAACTGGAATTTCAAATAAACAGCAAGTGATGGTTTAGGATAGGCATGTCCTGGACCACAGAAATGTTACCCATAATGCAGACTGCCGAGCACAGCCTGGGTCATCTCCGAGGCGGCGGTGAGCAGAAGACAGAGCATGCGCACTGGGGGGTCCACGGGTACGATATCCGACAACAGGTCAAGCTCGACCTGCAATGAGAAGTCCGGGGAGTGGAGGTTCCCCCAGGGACAGGGCGCACAGGGCAGGGACCCGGGCTCTGCGCTCCCGGGTGTGGGAGGAGCGGCGGCCGTGAGGCTGAGAGGCAGGGCTGGGATGAAGGGCTCTCACCCCTGATTCCTGGGGGACGGAGAGGGTCCCAGGTTTGCCAGCTGGACGCCCCGGGTTCGTTCCTGCTGGGTCCTGGAGGCCTCCTGCTCATCCTGATGTCCTGTCTCTCACGGGAGAGCAACGTCCACCCGTTAGGGCCGCGGGGGAAGGAGACGCGGCAGGTGCCCGGCTCGCTGCATGCGGCCCGGAAGCCGGCGAGGGTTCCCCGGTGCCCCTGAGTGATGGCGGCCGGAGAGACGGACAGCTGGGGAGCTCCCAGCCAGAGCCTCCGCCGCTGCTGGGCCCCCGGACGCCGTTATTACCACACGGGCCGAGCAGCTGCCCCGGGACCGATGGGCCTGCTGGTCTGAGAAGCGACCTGTGCAGCCGGCCCGCGCTCCGGGCCCGCGTGACCGGCCGGCAGGTCTGCGAGGGGCTGGTGGACACGTGGTAGAGGCTCACGTGCTGGCTGGTGTGACTAGAGAGGTCCTGCAGCGGGGCGCGGCCAGGCCCGGGAGGGGTGGGGCCAAGCGCGGGGCGGGGCCAGGCCCGGGAGGGGTGGGGCCAAGCGCGGGGCGGGGCCAGGTACCGGAGGGGCGGGGCCAGGGGCGGGGAGGGGTGGGGCCATGCGCGGGGTGGGGCGGGGCCAAGTGCGGCGCGGGGCGGGGCCAGGCGCGGAGAGGGTGGGACCAAGGGTGGGGCGGGGCCAGGCGCGGGGTGGGGCGGGGCCAGGCGCGGGGAGGGGTGGGGCCAGGCTCGGGGTGGGGCGGGGCCAGGCGCGGGGAGGGGTGGGGCCAGGCACGGGGAGGGGTGGGGCCAGGCATAGGGTGAGGCCAGAGCCCGGAGTGCAATGTTGGATGTTGGGTGGGGCGGGGGGGCGGGGCGGGGCCAGGCGCGGGGCGGCAGGCAGTGTTAGACCCGCAGAGGCCGCAGCCCAGAGCCGGCTCCGGAGGCGGCTCTTCCTGGTGCGGACGCTCCCAGGAGCCAGGCGGTGAGTGAAGGTGCCCACATCACACACACTCACATGTATGCGCCTACCAACCCCTTCGCCAGATGGCAGGCGGTCGTGTCCCTCCCACGCAAAGATGCGGTCCACGCTGGCATGGCCCCCTGCTTGTCACCCTCCCAAGGCGAGGGGGAGGGAGGAGGACATGTGAGAGCACGTGGACACGCCCGGGGCCCGGGGCTCCACGAGGCGCAAGCTCCGAGAATGAAGTGGGCGCAGGCGACCCAGGCCGCAGGGACGTGAACATCCTCCGGCCACAGGAAGGGTCAGGGGAGTTTTTTAAGCATCAGCGTGATGACTGGGGGTGCAGATGGGCTGCGGGGGGGGGGGGGCGCCTCACTCTTGGTCTCGGGCTTGGGCACGTGGATAAGCTTCCCGGAGCTTCCTGCCCTGCCTCCAGGATGTGGGTGGTCACGGGAGAGGGGACAGATGTGCAAACAGCCTGGCACGCAGTAGGGAGAGCAAAGGGCAGTGTTCCTATTCACCTGTCAGAGCCCTGCAGCAGGGAACCCAACCTCACGGCGCCTGGCCACACGCCTGGCCCGAGATGCCCTGGGAGAGGCGTGGGCCGCAGGGCTGAGGGGGCAGAACCCTCTGCACGGGCCCAGCAAGAGCCTCTCACCGCCCGCCCTTCCTGCTGGCAGCCCCCTGAGTGCTGTGCTGGTGCAACAACGTTCACGCCTCCGCCCCACCTGGCACTCCGGGCGTGTGGGGGGGCGGGGAGCTCCAGGGATGGGAGGAGGTGAACATGGAAACGCACACCTCCTGCCTGGACGGACCAGGACCTGCGTTCATCACACCAGCCTCCCCTCCTGGCAGGAGGCAGCTCAGGGAGCAAGATGGACTTGGGGGCGGTTTCTGGCGCACCCCGGGCTCACTTTCCTGTTTAGGGGGCGGAGCACACGCAGAACACCCCACCCACAGCTCTGCTGCTGAGTGTGAGCGCCAGCCAGCGAGGCTGGGGCGGTGGGGGAGGGGGCAGGGGCAGGAGGCCAGGTGGCCAGGCCCTCAGCCACGTCCCACCTCCGGGCCTGCAGCCAGCTCACCGTGATGCATCGTCCGCTCAGCCGCTCCGAGGGATGGAGCATGTGAAGGCGTTGTGGCGGGGGGGGGGGCAGGGTGCGATGAAAACGTGTGCATCCTGGTCATGGTGCTGGTTGTGCAGGTCTGTCCCCGTTAAACTCCTAAACTGTACACCACACAACGCTGATCTCACTGCACATTAAGTTTAAAATAAGATTTTTTTAAAAACTATTATAAATATGCTTCGTATACTCGAGTATGTAGCGGAAAATAAGAGCATGACAAAGAGAGAAATGGAAGATGTAAAAAAGGAACAAACTCCCAGAGACAAACACACACACACACACACACAGACAGACACACACACACACAGAGACACACACACACAGACACACACAGAGACACACACACAGAGACACACACACACACAGAGAGACACACACACAGAGACACACACAGACACACACACACAGAGACACACACACAGAGACACACACACAGAGAGACACACACACACAGAGACACAAGCACACACACACAAACACACACGTGGGAAATAAATGGGAACGAGCGGCACCGATTAAACGCTGCAGGAAAATCAGTTCACCCCCGTAAAGCTGTAACAGGAGAAATGGTCCAAAAGGAAGCACCGAGAGGAAGGGCTGTGAAATCAGACCCGGGACCTGACCTGTGTGACCGAAGTCGCAGGGAGAGGGAAGAAAGACCGGTTAGGGCGGCAATGGCGGGGTTTTCCCAGGCCGGAGGGAAGTTACAAACTCACAGACCCGGGTGCCTAGCTGGCTCCGCGCAGGGTACACGTGACGCCGCCAAACCGGACAGAACGGTCTCACTGCTGGGAACCCGGACTCAGAGGGCAGTCCTAACAGCCACCCGTCCCAGCGCCGCCCGGGGGCCGAAGGCAAGGCTCTCCGCAGCCATTTCCCGCCCCCGCCACGAACCCGCGCCGTGACCACACGCCGCCGGTTCCCGTGGGAGCGCGGGGCCGAGGCGGTGCCGGCGGCTCGCTCGGTGGTTCCCCCTGCCCTGACCTTGCACGGCTTCCGGACGCGGACGTTCCTGGGCCGTGAACTGCGGCTTTCCCAGGCTTGGCCGAGGGCCTCTCCCCGTCGAATTGTTTACTTTCCAAACACGTATGTTTCTCTGGGCACGCCCAGGCCAGCTCCCTGCCGGGCGGCAGGTCTCCGAGAGAGGCACGCTGCGGGCCACAGCTGCTGCGGGAGCACCCAGCACCTCGGGCCACACACACGTGCACACATGCACATGCACACGCACACATGCACACATGCACACATGCACACGCAAAGGCTCGCGCTGGGGCTCAGGCGGCGCTGGGGTCACTGGCAGCTTCGTGCAGCCAGGCCTCGGTAAAATGGCCCTGGGCCCCGGCGACCCAGGGCAGGGAGGAGGCCCAGGTAAGGACACGGGTCACCGGCAAGGACACCGCCCCCTCGGCCAGGAGAGAGCCGGCCGTGCACAGCCGCCCCGTGTCCCAGGCCCGGTGGCCCGTGGCCAGTGCAGCCCACACAGCGTCAGCAGCTGTGGCCCAGCTGACGGCACCCCGCAGCCCCGCCCACCAGCTCCCCCTGCTCTGTAATTACCTGCCACCCCGCCCCCGCTGACCCCGCCACTCTCCCGCCCTCCTCCTGACCTTAAGTGTCCCCCCAAAATGTTGAGAAAGCCTGCCCGCCCCCAGGGTCCCTACAGGCGATGCATGTGGGGGAGACAAATGCATCCTCATCACCTTCTGTCCGGGCTGCTCAGAGCCACGCGGGACGGGCGCGTCGGGGGGACCTGTGCTGGGGCCTGGGCCTCTGGGCTGAGCAGAGATGCCAGGGCTCAGGGCTCAGGGCTCAGGGCTCAGGGCTCAGGACGGCTGCAGGGTCCAGAGGTGGGGAGCGTGCACCTCCATTGAAAGGGGGTCAGAGCCCGGGGCTCACCCTGAGCTGGGAGCTCTCCCGCCAGGCCTCGGGGGCCTGTGCCGCCTGCATCTCCTTCCCCCCCGCCAGCTGCTCCTCCCCATCCTCTGCAGCCTCCCCAGCGCCTGGCCCGTAAATGTTGGGGCTCCCTCAAGATCTGTCCTTGACCTTCTTCCACGTCTGCCCGCTCCCTGGGCCCTCTGTCACCTGCTGCAGGACCCCGGCGTCTCCCCGACCACAGGGCTGCAGAGGGACTCGCCTGCAGCTGACGGCTCTGCTCTGCTCGGACCGCTGCCGCAGGGGCCCTGGGCCTCCGCTGAGGGACCGGAGAACCGCCCACTGCAGACACCCCCTCCCCCCACGGAGCCTCCACTGAGTCCTCCTCCGGCCTCAGCCTCAGGCTTGGCAGCCAGGGTAGGGGGAGAGCCAGGTCCGCCCCTCCCCCGGCACCTCTGCGCTCTGCCCCCCCACCCCCCCTCCCGTGGCCTGGGGCCTCAGGAGCTGTCACTTCAGCGTAAACTCCCAGATGACACCTCCTGTCCAGACACCCCCCTCCCGTCCCCCAGCACACCGGGGCCTGAGCCACCGGATCCCTGACTCCCCGCCCCTTCGTGACCCCACTCGCCACTCCGGGGCCTCCCTGGGGCCCCTCAGCTGGGACAGTCTCCATGCTGACGTCCCACTCTTCCCAACCCTTCCCCGCTCCGCCGGCCCCCAGACGGGAGCGCAGGGCTGCCTTGTCCGCACGGACAGCCTCGAATTCTCTCTGGAGTCAGCCGGTGCCTCGTCCGCCCGCCTTGCTGCACGGAGACAGGAAGTGTAACAGGGTGGCCGTCCCCCTTTTCCTAAAGCGAATGCACCCCAACGTGGTCGGGGAAGCAAGGCTTCCGTGAAGCAAGGGCCCACGCTCCGCCGCGAAGGCTAGTCACCTCGACGGAGGGCTCCCCAGGCGGGTGGGCGCGGCTGAGCCAGCGGGACTCCCTTCTCGCCTGTCCGTCTCCGTCCGTCCGTCCGTCAGACCGCTTCTCCAACACCCTCCGCTGCCCACGCTGCCGTGAAGACAGCGTCCGTCCGGGCACTGCCTCCGCGGGAAAGGGTGCCCGCCCTCGGCCGTGTGGTCTGCGGCTTCGCTCCCCACGCCCCGGCCCGCGGGCGGCCCGGCTAGATCCACCCCCTCACAGCCCGGCCTCGGGGGGAGATAGCTGGTGGCCCTCGGAGGGGAGGCCCTGGTGGAGGCTGAATAAGGCTCGTCTCTCGTGTTACCGCGATGGCTCTCTGGGGTCGAGTTCAACAGACGAAGACGCTGCCCGCCGCCCTGTTCCCGAAGCGCCGCCCCCTCGGGGCCAGCGAGCACCTGCCCGCGGTGGGAGGTGGGACGGGAGGGGCCGGCCGGCACGTGGAAGCCGGGTCCGCCCTCCGCGCGCCGTGGGTGGGTGTTCCCGGATGTGGGCCGGAGGAATGAACGAATTAACCGGTTCAACGGAAGCCTTCTGTGTGGCCAAGGAAACGAAAGCCATTGGCTGTCCTGGCCGTCGGTACGGTGGAATGTCACACAGCCGCGGCCTTGACGGTGGGGAGAGTGTTTAACACCCATGGGAAGGTGTCCCCCCCCCCTGAGGAAGTGGGAGCAGATTATAAAGCGCTGAAACCGGTGGCTCAGTGGATAGAGCGTCGGCCTGCGGACTGAAGGGTCCCGGGTTCGATTCCGGTCAAGGGCATGTACCTTGGTTGCGGGCACATCCCCCGTAGGGGGTGTGCAGGAGGCAGCTGATGATGTTTCTCTCTCATCGATGTTTCTCTCTCATCGAGTTTCTAACTCTCTATCCCTCTCCCTTCCTCTCTGTAAAAAAAATCAATAAAATATTTTTTAAAAAAAGATTATAAAGCGATGTGGAGAGCAGGGGCCACGCTCTACCTGCGGCCGTGACGGACCGTCCATCGGTGTGGGGGAGAGCCCCCGTCCCGAGGGGTGTGGGGGAGAGCCTCCGTCCTCAGAGCGCAGACCACGGGTTCCGGGAACCTCGGCCAGACAGCGCACAGCGAAGCCAGCTTTGCCCTAAGGTGCGTGACACACACGGGAGATCTCACCGCGCCGTGAGGAGGGGTGTGTCCCAGGGCCGCCGCGGGATGGAGGGACGTGCGCCGATGCGGCGGTCTTCCCCGAGGGGTGTGACGAGCGGCCTGTCTGCCTCCCCGTCTCCCCCTGGGTTTCCAGTTCTCCCTCATGAGCGCGTTCCTTCAGGGTCCAGAAGGAAAATGTTCCGGTAAAACAGCGTGATTACCACACCATGACTGACAGCTGACAGCCCGGGTTCAAGCAGGGGCGGGGCCGGCTGCCTCAGACCCTGGAACTGGACCATCTCGGCACCTTCCCCGGCCTCCGGGCCTGAGGCTCTGAACCTGAGGGGCAGCCCTGCGGGGGGGATGGCGTGAGGATCCCCGGGGACGTCCCAGAGCCGAGCCCGAGGCCGGCGCAGACCAGCCTCCTTCGGCAGCTTTGACCACTGCCTGGCCGGCGGCTCAGCCCCGGGGGCCGAAGGGTCGGGGTCCCACCCCGGTCAAGGGCAGCACCTGGGCTGCGGGCTTGATCCTGGCCCCAGGCAGGGTGGGGGCGGGAGGCAACCAACCGATGTCCCCCTCCCATCAATGTTTCCCTCTCTCCCCCTCCCTCCCCTCTGCTCTCTCTGGGAATCGATGGGAATTTAAAAAAGAAAAAGACGGGGCGCCACTATTGTTGACACAGGCCTCCTGGGACGAGTTTCACTCTGGGGGTCTATGGCCCTCCAGCCCCCCCTCCTACGGGGGAGAATCCTGACGCGGGTCCTGCATGATCTCCACCCTCACCCCTCCACCCTCGCCCCTCACCCTCGCCCCCCACCCTCACCCGTCCACCTTCGCCCCTCCACCCTCACCCCTCCACCCTCGCCCCTTCACCCCTCGCCCCTGAGCCGGCCAAGGGGACCCTAATTGGAGGCTTGCACAAAGCCTGTGAGCTCAGCCACCCGGGCCCGCCTCTGCCGGGACAGACTTAATGGCCGGGGCTGGAGCCGCCACCAACAGAAAGTCCTCTTGTTCCCGGAGTTTTACGAGTGTTTATGGGCCGGTACAGCCGCGGACAGCACTCGGCTTCGGGACGGCTGCCCAGACAAAGGGGCAAAGAGGCAGGCAGGTTAGGAAAGGGCCCCGTGGTGACGGGCACAGGGTGGGCAGAACGGAGGGCCACTCACCCCTGTGCGGGCTGGGCCCTCCCCCACCTCGTCACCGTGCAGCTCCGCCCGGGAGGGACCTCCCCCCACGGACCGGGTGGGCCGCACCGCATCGCAGCCAGATTCCTGCCCCTCAGCACCAGTGTTTGCACGGAGCCCAGTGGACACAACGCCATCAGGCCAGGCTCTGAGGACTGCCCCAGCCGCAAAGCACCCTGGGAATATCTCTGGAGCCCACAGACCACCCCGTTGTTCCAAACGGCCTAGGTGCTTCGTAGCGATGGGTTGGAGGTGCGGTTCTCGCTCACCGGGGATGGCCACAGCGGCCCACGGGGCGTGAGCCACGCACACACGGCAGCGGTTCTGGCCGCGCAGACACGTGGTGCTTTGTTCCCGTCTCACAGAACTGAGAGACTCCCGTGTCGTTTGTACGCAGCCACCGTCCACGGAGAGCTAACGTGTCCCAGGGCTTCGTGTGGGCTCACTCAGGCCGCCCCGCGCCTGGCTGCTCCTCACCCTCACCCCTCCCCGGTCACAGGAAAGGGCGGGTCCCGCCCAGCCCAGGCCCCATGCCGGCGAGGGACAGGCCAGGGTGGCTGAGCACCACACACTCCGCTGGAACTGACCGTGCTGTCAGTTTCTGAAACGAACCCCTCACCTTTCCTAGCGGTGGTCTGTGGACGGTCCAAGATGCGGGTGGGGGGGCCGGGGTGCTGAGGAAATCAGGGGAGCCGCCTCCCCCCTCCTCTATAAGTATTCTCTCTTTCACCACGTCCAGCGCGGCTAGAGAGTGGGCCACGAATCCTGAGTAGGGGCGGCTGGGGATTGAGAAAATGGAAGAAAGAGACAGACACAGAGACAGAAGGGAAAAGCAAGGGCCAGGTGGGACAGCTGCCCTCTGATGGAGAGACAGTGACCCAGAGCCGGCGCAGCGCATTTATTTTATACAATATGATACCAGGAAGTTTTACTAAAGCTTAAGGTAAAGGAAATTATGTGAAATCTTGGTTAAAGGTCAAACTGCAATTCTTCAATCTTGTGGCTTCTTTGTAATTGTCACTCCTGGCTGGACCCGGATAATTGCGTCCATTCCTGGTGCCTGGCTGAACTTAGATAATGAAACCCACCCCCCCCCCTCACCCCCTGCGCCTGAGCTAAAGGTCAGGCTGACAACACACCTGCCTCTGGCAAGGTATGTTTCCAGGGCATGGCTCTGCCAACGCCACTGGACTCAGATGACAATCAGCTCAGGGGCCTTTCCCAGGCGCTCTCTACACTCCTCCGCACACCCTCCCGACTCGGACTCTCCGGTTTCCCCCACCCACCCGCGAATAAGTCCGCAGTTCCCTGCAGGCGTCAGTGTTGTGAGCACAATGAATCACTGGGAACCAGAGGCACCTGGCACAGCGGGAGGGAACTGCCGCCCTGAGCACTGTCCGGAAGGCTGCAACATCGACAACGCCCGTCAGGGGTCAGGGCTGAGGGACAGCAAAGCCCTTCCCGTGGAGGGTCCTGCTTAATTGAGGCTTGAATTCCCCCCACCCTGCTCACTGCGCAGTCCCAGGCCCTAAGCCAGGCAGCTGCGTGCCCCATTCCTCCCCACCTTGGGATCCACTTCCCACCCTCCAAACAGGCCCTGCCACGTGCCAGCTGGCACAGAGGCGGGCACAGTCAGGTGCCCGCAGGATCCCCTCCGACCATTTTTCAGCAAACGAGCCGATAACTCAACGGGAACAGCAGCGTCTCCAGGAAGGTCCTGAAATGCCTCTCGGCCGCCCACTGCCACATGGGACAGGCGGCTCCGCTGCGCATGGGGGGGGGGGGGATCCCCGCACAGAGGGGGCCCCTCTCCCAGGAAGTGCCGGGCCCTCCGAGGGCCTGTCCATCAGCACCCCTGGGGGACTGTCCCTCGCCTCCCCACCCGGAGCCCTGGGGGGCCCTGCAGCAGGTCCCCCGTGCCGTGCCGTGAGGACGCGTGGGGAGGCAGAGAGAGGTTACCCGGACCGGGGCTGGAACAGGGACGCACCATCGAATCCCTGGCCGGTTCCCACAGTGTCCCGCGCCCAGGGCCGACCACCCCACAGGCAGAATCGTGGGGAAAGGCCGGCCCGGCTCCGTGTGGCCGAGGCTAAGCAGTTACCCTGTGGAGCCTCAGTTTCTCTCCCTGTGCAGTGGGGATAACAGCACCTTCGGGCTGTGAGGGGAGGTGACACTCACCTTTCCACACCCTTTCTCACCACGGGGCACGCGGAGCGCGTGAGAGCATGTGCCCAGCGCCCTGAGGAAAGGCACAGCCTGCTTGTGGGGTGTGCCCTGTCCCTGGGCCCCCAGCCACCCCAGAGCTGAGGGGTCCCCTTCTCAGTGCCTGCACCCCAACCCCGGCAGCAGGATGCTGAGGGGCAGCGAGCTGAAGGCACAGGCAGGGTCTGGCAGATGCTAAGCCCCGCCCAGTGCCGGGCTCTGTCCACTCATGGGGGGTCCCGGAGGGACGGGCCGTGTCCCCCGCCCCCTCCCCTCCACTCCCTGCGCAGTCTGGAGCAGCTAGCTGGTCGGCAGGGCTGGCCTTGGGCCATGGGTCTGGCTGGTCGGACCAGCGGGCTCCTCCCCACGGGGCACAGCTCCCCTGCCCGCCCCTCCCTGCAGCCCACCCACTAGGGTTCTCCCACCTAATTAGCAGGCGAGTCCCGCCCGGGAGAGCTGAATGGACCCTCTGCTGGGCCGCACAGTGTCCCTTTGTAGCCGCCAGCCTCCCGCCGGCCGAGCTGGGTCCTCAGCTGTTTACTGCGGGCGGTTCCGACTCGGCCTCAGCGCCCCCTTCAAAGCTGCGCTCAGAGCCCAGGGGGTGTGGGCCTCGTTTTCCCGGGGAGAGTGGCTGGAAAAGGGCGGGGCCGGGCCGCAGACAGGCCGGGCTGGCGGCCCGCAGGGCGTGTGCCCGCAGGGGCTGTGCCCACCAGACCGCCTGCTCGGGAGGTGGGAGGGCAGCCAGCCGGAACGGGCCAGGCTCCTGCAGCCCAGCGCTGCCCGCACCCCAGTGCTCCCCAAGGACCCAGGGCACCCCAGCCTGAGACAGCAGCTGAAGGAGGCTCCCCAGGGCTGCTCCCCCAGACCGGCCAAGCCCTCCCCCCGCCAGAGCCAGGCTGTGCCAAAGGGCCAGCTAGCAGGTCCCCTCCGGAGAGGGTGACCCCCAGGTGGGCTGGGGACCCTCCCAGAGGGTGACCCCCGCCCCGGAGGTGGGCAGGGCACCGACGGGGTGGAGACTGCCTCCCCCAGCTCTGGAACCGGCTGGGGCCTGCTCACCACCCCGCGACCAGACCACTCGGGTTGGAGGCCTCCGGTCACTGCTGCTCCCTCCACCCCACAGGCTGGGCTGTCCGGGCAGCAGGCTCCGCGGGGCCCACCCCAGCTCCCACCTGAAGACAGAGCTGCCGACTCTGTGGGGCTGCGGGCGGGGTTCGGGGGTTCGGGACTGCGGGCGCAGCCGGGCAATTTGCTTTTACGTTTTCGAATTCCCTACAAGGAGCACCTTTAAGAGTTGTTCATCGTCATCCTCATCCTCATCTGGTACAGAACACAGTGCACTCCCGGCAGGGCCAGGCCTGGGCGGGCGGCCGGGGATCCTGCTCCTCCTGCACCGCCCGCGGCCTGGAGCCCCCGCCCTGGCGCACGCGCTGCGGCTCCGGGTCGCCCGAGCAAAGCTGTGCGGACAGCGCCCCCTGCCGCCCCAAAGCGCCGCGCTCTGCGCCTGCCAGTGGTCCTGGGCAGGTTTGGTTGGGTTACTGGGGTGCTGGATCTCGGGGGTGAGGGGCAACTGGCCACAGCCCTGCCATTCACCCAGAGCCCAGAGCTCCCTGCACAGAAATGGGGCCTCCCATTGGGGAGGAACTGATTCTAGGGGGGACGGAGTCACAGGAGGGTCTAAACCCGAGGGGAGTGGGAGCCTCACGCACCGGGGGGGCGGCTTTCCTGCCGTCTCTGTGGGAAGCCTCCTGGGGGCCCGGGCCGCTCCGCTAAGGGCTCCCCGGCTGCTGAGCGGAGTCAGACCGAGGCCCCCTCCGGAGACCAAACCAGCCGCCGGGGACCAGATACCAGCCGGCCTGGCCCAGGGGCTGCGCCTCGACCTGGGAACCAGGAGGTCAGTTTGATTCCCGGTCAGGGCTCATCCCCAGTGGGGGGCGTGCAGGAGGCAGCTGATCAATGATTCTCTCTCATCATGGATGTTTCTCTCTCCCGCTCCCTTCCTCTCTGACATCAATAATTTAAATATTAATTGAACCAATAATTCAAATATTTTTTAAAATTTTTTTTGAGGTAGAAGAGATTGGGGCTCCCTTTCTGTCTCAGGGAGGAAGGTCTTCCCACCGCCTTGGGTAAGGCCGCCAGGACCAGGAGCCCCCAGGCCCCCCGCTGCATTTCCAGGGGAGCGGAGCTGGAGGCCTGAGCCGGCGGCCTTAACCAGGCTCTGCCTTGCTCCCACCTCTCCCCCTGCCATCTGCTCCGTATCGCGATGCAAATCATAACGCCCAGATGTTTCATTAACGATGTGAGGGACTGGGCCATGCATGAGGGGCGGGGGGCGGGGGGGGGGGGCGGGGGAGAGAAATCTCATTTGCAAGTTAATCAAAAGGAAGGCTGGGAGCTAGTAAACCCCCGAGCCATTACCCGTGCATTAAACGGCAAAGCACTGAAATGCATTTTAGAGAGTTTCTCCTAACCAACTAAGCTGCTCTTGCGTGTGTATATATTATTCATCTTAACAGCTCCTGGCGGTGTCTTCAAGAACCCAGCCCCCAAGGCAGCACCGAATTGGAATGCTTTTACACACCTGAGCTTCTCAGCCAAGTTCAAGACAAAGGGAGCCGTCCCCCAGCCCCCCCCCCCCGGGGGCACCTGGACTGCCAACTGCCTCCCCCACAAGCCTTGTCCTGCCCACTGGGCCCCGGGCCCCACCGCTCACTCTTTCATCAATCGCTGCCTCCTGCACGCCTCTTCCTGGGGTGAGCCCACAATCCGGGCCTGTGCCCGACCGGGAATCGAACCCTGACTCCTGTTCATGGGATGATGCTCAACCAGAGCCACACCAATCCGGCTACTCACTGTTTCAATGACCTAAGACAGTGGTCGGCAAACTCATTCGTCAGCAGAACCAAACATCAACAGTACAACTATTGAAATTTCTTTGGAGAGCCAAAGTTTTTAAACTTAAACTTCTTCTAACGCCACTTCTTCAAAACAGACTCGCCCAGGCCGTGGTATTTTGTGGAAGAGCCACACTCAAGGGGCCAAAGAGCCGCATGTGGCTCGCGAGCCGCAGTTTGCCGACCACGTACCTAAGGCAAATTTCTCTCTCCAAGCCTTGGTTTCCTCATCTGTGAAATGGTACCTGACCTTCCGTGTGTCCTGTGTCTTATAACATGTCTAGCCCCTGCAGACATCCAACCAGAAACCCCACCCAGACCATGGCCACTGTATGAGCGGCCCTCCTGCACCCCCCGGCTCACGTCAGCCAGGAGCTCCGTGCTGCTCAGAGGGGCTCAGGACCGAAGGGCGGGGAGCAATTTCCCTGGACACAGCATCCCACCTCGAGGGCCCCGGCCACAGAAACACTCCCACTGCGGCAGTGACACAGGGAACAGCGGCCACACGCTGTCTTCAAGAGTGAAAAACGGCCTGGTCCATACATGCCCAAACGCATTGAGCACACCTGTGGGTGTGCCCCAGGAGGCCGCACAGGTGTGCCCCCAGGAGGCCGCACAGGTGTGCCCCCAGGAGGCCGCACAGATGTGCCCCCAGGAGGCCGCACAGGTGTGCCCCCAGGAGGCCGCCGCAGAGGCCGCACAGAAAGGCGATCGCCGCGGGAGGGGTGGGGTGTCCCGGGAGACTTGCTTTTCAGCGCCTGTTCTTGCAGAGCTCACCCAGAAACGGAACTGCTCTTAGAAACAGGAAGCTAAGCAAGCACAGCACTTTCTCAAAGGCCTGCAGTGCAGGCGGTCAGCACATGCACACTGGTAACAGCACGCTGATCACAAAGCTGACGTTTTAATTATCAGCTTTATTTTAAGTTTAAAGAAAAACTGAAAACGAGCATTTTTTACAAACTTCACCAACACTGAAAACGTGATTTGGGAACGTTGGACATTAATTCTTCATTCGTAATAATGACGCGTCTTGGTGTTGGCTGACGTCAAGTTTACTTAAACCTAGTGCTTTATGTAAGCTTACCCATCTAACCTTCCTAACATCCAGTGACTATGATTCAACTTTAAAGGTTAAAGCAGTCTTCTATGTAAAACTCATGCAACTTTTTTAAATATAACACATCCACACCAGCAAGGACACGATAAAACCTGTAAAACCACACGGGGCTTGAAGCAAAGGCCGCCTACATTCAGAGGGAGCGTTTCACTCAGCACACACACACGTGATCACAGACGCCATCATTCTTACACAGCAACCTGCGTGGTTACAAATGCCCTGCTAGTGTGTGAGCTGAAAAGAACGTGTATTTAAAAAGGTCCTTGACGCAGGGAGTGGAATGTGCCGCGCTGAGAGCAGCACCGCAGAGGCTCTGAGGATGTGGCCGGGCTGCCAGCCCAGCTGGCTCCGCCCCCGGGGACGCAGGCCCCTCGGAAAGCGGGGGCCCCTCAGAAGGACAGGATGGTCTTGTTGATGATCTCCACGGCCTCCTGGACCTCGTCCTCCTTGATCACCAGTGGAGGCGCGAACCTGATGATGTCGCCGTGGGTGGGCTTGGCCAGAAGTCCATTATCTCGGAGGCGCAGACACACCTTCCAAGCATCGTAATCTGAGGAGAACAGGCAGGCAGGTCAGAGATCAGCTGACAAACGCTCAGCACTCCCTGCAGGTCCCGGGCAGGTGCGGCCTGCACACGGCCTCCCGTGTCCCGCTCCAGCAGGACGGGGTGGGCTGCAGGCTCGGTCCTGGCCTTAAAGGAAGCTGCCTGTCAGCCAGCGCAGACCGAGGCTTGAGCGGCCTAATCAGACATGAGGTTCTCATTAGTTTTTCATAAAAAGAAAAAAAATTGTGTGTGGGGACTGCTGTACTCATTACAGGAGGAGGCAGTACAGAAAGAACGAGGGTGCGATACAGACTGCACCTGGCACAGAACGAGCAATGCCCCAAACCCAGCCACACCACACCCGACAGGGGATGCGCCCCCTGGCTTGTGGGAGGGGCGCTGCCATCGCTCAGGCCAGGGACCCAGACCCATCAAATCAGAGCCTGCGGGTTGGGCGAGGCTCGGATGAACGTTGTAGGCCCCCAGGTGGTTCTGAAGCGCAGCCGGGAGCGCTCAGGGCCACAGTGCTCCACTCAGACCTCCACTCAAACCGAGCAGCCAGTCAAGGGGCTGCCAGCCACCTCACGTCCTCGCCACCGCGCACATCCCCTCCGTCCCCGCAGCCTCCGCGGATGAGGTCAGGGCGGCAGGCAAGGGCAGCAGAGGCCACGTAGGGCCGGTGTGCCGCGAGCACTGACAGGAGCGCGCATCTCCCAGCTGCCTCGCTGGCCGGAGGCGATAACCAGCGGGGCAGGTGACGTCCAGGTGCCGCCACGCGGGAAAGACTGTTCAATGCATCAGGGGACCCTCAGCCTGAAAGAGCTGGTCCCTAGGTGGCCAGGCAGCGGTCTCCGAGGAACCCCAAAACCAGATAAAATGCCACGTGTTAGCTCTTCCTGTGAAAACGCCTTCCGGCCCGGCCGCGTGCTCAGCGGCTAGAGCATCGCCCTCGCACCCAAGGGTCATGGGTTTGATTCCCGGTCAAGGGCACGTAGCTGGGTGGCAGCCAGGAGCTGTCTCTCTCGCTGCTGCTCCTCTCTCCCCTCCTCCCCCCCCTCCCCCCTCCCTCCACTCCCTCCACTGCCCCCGGGGGAGGGCCGACAGCAGCTGAAGTGAAGGGCGCCGCACCTTTGGTCTCCCGGATGGCGATGGCGTTCAGCAGCCCCTTCCCGCGCACGGCCGTCACGATGTCCGAGGGCAGCTTCATGAGCTCGTTCCTCAGGAGGGCGCCCATGCGGTCCGCGTTCTCCGCCAGGTTCTCTTCTTCCAAAACCTGCGGGGAACCCGCAAGTGGGCGGCTCCGCCGGCCCCTCCGCCGTTCCTCGGAGGGAACGTGGAGCGTGCGCAGAGGAGGCGCGAGCAAAGGCACTAACGTTCTCTTCTCAGCCCAGGCCAGCGAGTTCCACACACACACACACACACACACACACACGTGAGCGAGTTCCACACACACACACACACACACACGAGAGCGAGTTACACACACACACACACACACGTGAGCACACACACACACACACACGTGAGCGAGTTACACACACACACACACACACACGTGAGCGAGTTCCACACACACACACACACACACACGTGAGCGAGTTCCACACACACACACACACACACACACACACACACACACACGTGAGCGCAGGCAGCCGCCTCGGCCACACCATCGCCCACCCGACAGCGGGCAAATGTGGGCCCGACGTGTTCAATACGACGAACAGTCTCTTATGAGGTGACCAAACCAATGGGCTAAACGCAGTTTGGTTTTTAACTGTAATAGTTCACTTATTTGTTCTCTAAGAAGTCCACCTTAGGGACGACGTAATTTTACGTGATAAATCTGAGGGTTCAAACATACACTTACAGCGCCACGCGCACTAAGCCAGGGGCCTGCCGGGCTCAGGGAGGGCCCCGTGCCCACAGGACCTCAGCGGGCACTGCGGACGGCGGTGCCCACGGGAGACCCGTCTCGGGGCCCGCTGCTCCCGGGCTGTGACCGCGGCCGTCATACGACATTTCTCGTGACACCGACGGCTCACGTCCAGTCACTGCCACCCGCCCCAGGGCTGGCGTGGGCTGCGCCAGGCTTACCTCGAGGGCGGCGATGGCCACGCGGCTGCCCAGAGGGTTGCCCCCGTACGTGGAGCCGTGCTCCCCGGGCTTGATGGTCAGCATGATGTCGTCGTCACACAGCACCGCCGACACCTGGGGAGAGTCAGTGCTGCCACCCCTCCACGAACACGCGGGTCCCCGCGCGCCGGAGCAGACACCCCGAGGCGACAGCGAACCGGACAGAAGCTCCAGCAACAGGAGCTGCACGTCGCCACCCGCCCTGCGGGACAAGCCCGCCCGCCGCCGCCCCCCGGGCACCTCGCACACGGCATCGGCCCAGGACGCAGCGCTGGGACCAAGAGTCAGCTGCTTCTGCAACGACTGAGGGAGGATTCTTCCCACTCGGGGGGGGGGATAGGGAGGGCGCTCACTGCTTAGGACACCGTGCGCCACCCCCTTCGCGCCCTCCCACCCATGGACTGCGGGCTCTGAGGACCCCAGGAGCAGGGCTCCCACGAACCCGCATTCCTCCTCTACATGACGCGGCCGTGGCCTTAGTCAGTCCGCTCTGATTCTGACACGGGGAGAGCATGGGGCCCACGGGGCACTGCCGCGGGGCACCGTTCCAGCCAAAGCCACGGCCCACCGGCTCCGCAGGGACAATTAACCAAGCGGGCCGCCCCGGAGCCGGCACGTGTTCTGGGTGACCGCAGCACCACGTGAACCCAGACTACGGAGAGACAGCACCGCCGTCGCCATCGGCGGCGGAACAGCATCGGTGAGCGGAGGGAAGAGGGCTAACCGTCCTTACCGGGTACAGGCCCCCGGAAAGGGCCTTGCCCAGGAGGACGAGGTCAGGCCTGACGTTTTCATGGTCGACCGCCAGCCATCTGCCCGTCCTGGCCAGTCCCGTCTGTATCTCATCAGCGATAAACAGGACCTGTCGGAAAGCCACACACCAATGTCAGTTATCCATTCCGTTTCCCTGGGGAAAGAGTAACCTTCATTTCCCTGTTCCCCACGCAGGAGGTTGGTGAAAATGTTCTCACCAGCCAGGCAATTTCAATCGTGTCCTGAGCCCTGGCCAGTGCGGCCCAGTGGGCTGGGCACTGTCCTGTGTACCGAAAGGTTGCCAGTTCCATTCCCAGTCAGGACACAAGCCCAGGATGGGGCTCAATCCCCAGTAGGGGGTATATAGGAGGCAGTCAATAGCTGTTGCTCTCTCATACCCTCTTACACCAATGTTTTTCTCTCCCTCTCTCTCTAAAAATCAGTAAAAATGGGTTTTTTTTAGGAAGTGTGCTATGGAATTTCAGAGGGAAGGCAGGGTGTGGGGATTGGAGAGGAGTGATTAGCAGGGAACTTATATACTTACTAGAGGCCCAGTGCACGAATTCATGCACAGGTGGGGTCCCCCTGGGTGGCCTGCAGGGATCGGGCCAAAACCCACAGTCCAATGCCACCTGCAGCTCCTACCTGCCGCTCCCACTCATCCCGGCCTCACTGTGCCTGCCGCGGGCTCGCACCCAATCAGTCCCGATCGGGAGAGGCTCACGCCGCCACAGCGGCACTTACCAGCCATGAGCCCTGCATCTGGTGCCCTCCCAAGGGGAGTGGCCTGCGGGATCGGGCTGAAACCAGCTCTCTGATATCCCCTGAGGGTTCCCGGATTGCGAGAGGGCACAGGCCAGACTGAGGGACCCCAGAGGTGCACGATAAGGCAAGGGAGGGACCATGGGAGGCCTCCAGGGCGTGTCCGGCCCATCTCGCTCAGTCCTGATCAGCCGGACCCCAGCAGCAAGCTAACCTACCAGTTGGAGCATCTTCCCCCTGGTGGTCAGTGCACATAATAGCAACTGGTCAACCGATTGACTGTCTGCCCCCTGGTGGTCAGTGCATGTCATAGCAAACAGTTGAGCAGCCTTAATACATTAGCATATTATGCTTTGATTGTTCAGTTGTTCTGCCATTCAGTCTATTTGCATATTACTCTTTTATTATATAGGACTAGAGGTCCAGTGCACAAAATTCATACATGGGTAGGGTCCCTAGGCCTGGCCAGTGATCAGGGCCGATCAGGACCTTCCGGCTGCAGGCCTGGGCCTTCCTTTCCCGGCTGCAGGCCGGAGCCTTTCTTCATTCCGCGTCGCCCCCTGGTGGTCAGCACATGTCATAGCGAGTGATCAAACTCCGGGTCTCCCGGTCGAACTCCCGAGGGGACACTTTGCATATTAGCCTTTTATACACATAGAATATATGCATAACCCATGGACACAGACAAAGTGGCAAAGGCCTGGGAAGGGTGGGTACGTGGCAGAGGGGGTCAATGGGAAAAAAGAAAACACAAAGGGGACATCCGTAATGCTTCCCACAATGAAGCTAAAATAAAAAAGATGCTTTAAAAAGGAAGAAAGAAGTGTGCTCTGAACCCTGGACACGCACGACTCCTGTGCCGGCCCCCAGCCCGAGGCCATCTGCTCGGTCCCCAGGAGGAGAGGAACTAACGGCAGGTAAGGCCTTTGTGGGGGTTTCTGAACAGAGCTAATCTCTAGAAACAATTCACTTGTTTATTCCCCCACAGTTATTAAACATCGACTTCCTATTAAATATTTACTAGTTTGGTGGGAAGACGCGGAGAGAACTTGAATACTGGTACAAAGGACAAAGGTTGGGAGGAATCAGGGGCAAATGCTGAGGAGGGGGAAGGAGGGGGAGGAGGGGGAAGGGGGGGGAGGCTGCAGCTCCGCGGCCCAGGGTCCGCCGGTTTCCACAGCCAGTAAAAGTGGGCTCTGTGCCAGCCGCTCAGAGCTCTGAAGCTCCAGGAAGGATGTCTCCCCCTAGCGGGAAGGTCAGGCAATCTCTGCGTGTATCCCCAGCTGAACCCTGAGATGCAGGCAGGTGAGGTGAGAAAGGGGGTGAGGGGGGTGAGGTGGGAAAGGGGGGTGAGGTGAGAAAGGGGGTGAGGTGAAAAGGGGGGTGAGGTGAAAAGGGGGTGAGGCAGTTGGGAAAAGGGGTGAGGCAGGGGCAGCCCACCTGGTGCCTGGTGCAGAGCTCACGCACGCCCATCAGGTAGCCTGGGTCGGGGACAATGACGCCCGCCTCGCCCTGAATGGGTTCGACCATGAACCCCGCAACGTTGGGATCCTGAAGAGCACGCTGCAAAAAACACGTGAACACGCGTCAGCCACTTCCTTCCCAACCATTTCAACATCTGACATCACACAGTGCACATACACAGTTCCTGTTAATACGCATACAAATTATGTTTTAGCACTGAATTATATTCTGACTTCAAACTATAACACTTCTGACGTTCAATTACCAAAAACTCCAACACTCCAGCTTTAAGTTATTCTATCTTACGTTTTCTAATACACTAGAGGCCCAATGCCTGAAACTCACGCCTGGGTAAGGTCCCTAGGCCTGGCTGGCGATCAGGGCCCATCCGTGGGGAGACCGGCGGGGCAATCTGGGGGGCTCCCACTGGCACCCGCCTTGGCCAGCCTGGTGCCGCCTGCTCGCCGGCCCCACCCCCCACCGGTCGCCTCCCTCTGCAGGGCCTCTGGCGGGGAGATCAGGGGGCCCCCACTGGCACCTGCCTTGGCTGGCTTGGGGCCTGCGGGCTGGGGGCAGCTCCTGCATTGAATGCCTGCCCCCTGGTGGTCAGTGCGCATAATAGCGACTGGTCATTCCGCCATTCGGTTGATTTGCATATTAGACTTTTATTATATTGGTTAGTAAAATGTAACTAAAAATAAGAGAAAATGGCCCTTTTAAAAGCCATTTTAAATGAATCTCTCTATTTTATAAGTCCTCACTCACAATTTTAAAAAGCTAGCTGAAAACAGTGGTTTTATCTGGCAATGAAGCAGCTACTCTGCAGGTTAACGCTCACACAGGACACAACCTAACGCAGCTGGCTGGCTGGCTGGCGGTTAGACCACGGACCTCGGTCCCCCCACTGGAAAGCAAGGGCCATCCCAGAGAGTCTGAGTCCTGGCCTGGCTTAGTGAGGTGGGTGTCCTTGGTCACGTGACCATGTGTAGCTCACACACACCCCGAGGCTAAGCCCCTTTACTGTGCACGACAGCACGGACGCCGGCCCGTACCTCGAGAGCGGGCAGGTCGTTGTAGGGAATGATCTCGAAACCCGGCATGAAGGGGCCGAAGCCGTCGTAGCTGCTGGGGTCTGTGGAGCTGGAGATGGCCGACATCGTCCTGCCCCAGAAGTTTCCAGCTGCAGGAGAACAGTGATTACTTCCAGCCCCCAAACGCCGAAGGAAGTCTGGGCTCTGAAACCAAGGCTTTGCTGTGAGCTTCCAGGGGCTTCCGCGTGTGACAAAGCCCGGCCTGGAACCGCATGGTTTGCAGGGGTCCTCACACTTTAAACAGGGGGCCAGTTCCCTGTCCCTCAGACCGCTGGAGGGCCGGACTGTAGTTTAAAAAAACTATGAACAAATTCCTATGCACACTGCACATATCTTATTCTGAAGTAAAAAAACAAAACGGCAAAAACACCCGCATGCGGCCCGCGGGCCGTGGTTTGAGGACGCCTAGTCCCGCCCTGCGCGTGCCACGCAGGCGCTTCTCCACCGACGCCGGCGCGGTGCAGCCGCGGGCAGGCGCTCCCCCTCAACCACCGACCCCGAGGCCCTCGCCGACGCCCAGCCCCGAGCGCCTGTGGAAACGTGTGTGAGGACAGCCTCACGGGGTTCCCCAGCTTCCCTTCGGCAGCCACGCCACAGGCCGGCTGTTCTGTCGATGCGGTCACTGTGGCCGCCCTGGCAGAACTGAGTGCTCGGCAGCCGCCAGCTGCCCCTGCACAGAACATCCGCCCGCGTGTGACCCGTGAGAGGGAGCCCAGCTCCGCGTGGCTCTGCTCCGGGGGCTCAGAAAGACAGAATGGAGACGGTGACTGCACGCCCGGCCTGGGGGGCTCACGCCCTAGCAGGCGAGAAGCACCGTGACATGCAGCACACGCGTGAGCGCCTCCACCGGGTAAATGCAAGGAAGGAAGAGAAACAGTGCGGAGTGAGAGAGAGCCGGAGGCTCTCTTCTCTTTCCAATAATATGTCGCTTTATATTTTTACTGATTTCAGAGAGGAAGGGAGAGGGAGAGAGAGAACCATCAGTGAGGAGAGAGAATCATGGCTTGGCTGCCTCCTGCAGGCCCCCCACGGGAGATCGAGCCCGAAGATGAGCTCTCAAAGCTCAAAAGTCACTCACCCTCGGGAGAGAGGAGTAGGAAGTTATTTAGAGAAAAATCCCGTATGTGAACAAATATCTGGAAATGAAAATTTTTATGAAACATTCAGCCAATCCTGCATCACATGCTGCAGGAAGCGAACACATGAGCAGCGTCCCATCAGTGAGTTAGTTCATGGCAAACCGCGGTGTGTGCGGCGCAGACGGCGGAGCGGCACGGACCTGCGAACACGATCTTGGCTTTGTACTTGGGAATGCCCTTCACGGTGTAGCCCCACCTCCGCGCGAGCTTGCACGCCGTCTCTCCAGCCTCCACTCCTACCGAGAGAAAACGGCTCGTGTTAAAATGCTCGGGTGGCCAGCAGTACGAACCGTCCTCGGGGCTGACACGGCACAGGGCCCGTCACCTGTGTTCATGGGGAGGACCTTGTGGTAGTTGAAGAGCTTCGTGACGTACTCCTCGTACTCGCCCAGCACGCTGCTGTAGAAGGCCCGCGAGGTCAGAGTCAGCTTCTCCGCCTGGCTCTTCAGAGCGTCCACGATCTTGGGGTGGCAATGCCCTTGGTTGACGGCGCTGTAAGCACTCAGGAAATCAAAGTATTTCCTGCCTTCCACATCCCACAGGTAAATCCCTAAGACGTACAGGGACGTAATTTTAGAAAAATCACAAAACGAGGAATATATAAAAAATAATAATGATTTTAGACAATCACATAAAGTTGGAAAATTAAAACTGCCAGCACTGTGGTTAAGGCATGTTTTAGTTCAAGTGTAATAAACTCTGGTTTATAAAATACTTCTATTTCAGCCCTGACCGGTTTGGCTCAGTGGATAGAGCGTCAGCCTGCGGACTGAAGGGTCCCAGGTTCGATTCCAGGTCAAGGGCATGTACCTTGGTTGTGGGCACATCCCCAGTAGGGGAGTGTGCAGGAGGCAGCTGATGGATGTCTCTCTCTCATCGATGTTTCTAGCTCTCTCTCCCTCTCCCTTCCTCTCTGTAAAAAGTCAATAAAATATATTTTTTTAAAAACTTCTATTTTATCTGTCCAGCTTCAAGTTAACACTGAACAAGAACAGCGTAACATAAAAAGGTTTCGTAAACTCTGGAGTATAAGCTTTACTCCTACAAAACGGGAGTTTGCAATTTAAAGTGAGAATTTCAAGGCGGAAGATAACATAAAAAGTCATGACTAGTTGACTGTAACAGCCAACAGGATCGGGAAAATATTCCCAAATCATTTACCTTATCGGGAGCTAGTATCCAGCACGCTTATAACTCAACGAAGACATACAACCCAATGGAAAAATGGGCAAAGAACCTGACCGGACATTTCTCCAAAGAGTAACTGACACCAAAACACGTGCAAATGACCAAGGGCACATGAAGAGACGCTCAACATCGAAATCGCTAGAGAAGCGGAAATCCAACCACAACAGCAGGCGCTGGTGTGCTCAGTGGTTGAGCATCAACCCTAACCAAGAGGTGGCTGGTTTGATTCCCAGTCAGGGCACATGCTCGGGTTGCAGGCTCGATCCCCAGTAGGGGGAGTGCAAGAGGCAGCCGATCCATGATTCTCTCTCTCTCTCCCTTCCCCCTTCTCTCTAATATTCAATAAAAACATATTGTTAAGCAATCACAACAGTATATTTCACGCCCAGTGAGATGGTTATGATTTTAAAAAGGGAAAGCCAGGGTTGGCAGGAGGGAGAGGAAGCAGAACTCCGTGCACTGCCGACGAGGGCAGCGGTGCGGAAAGTCCGGCCGAAGAAACCTCCTCATCCTCCTGAGGCAGCTTTTCTTCCTTTGAGTCTAAACTCATGCCCAGCTACAAGCGAGAGGGAAGTGGCCGCTGCCCCGTGCTTTACTTACATCTTCCCTCGGCTGGCAAGGAGCACCCCACCAAGACGGGCCGAGCTCATCCTTGGGCCCCCCGGCACCCAGCCCAGCGAGCAGCGACCCCGATCCACGCTGAGCTAACCTCCTCCGCAATAGACACTGAAGGACTCTGGGAAATGCTCGCGGAGAAAACCTAAGAGCGATTTCTCCACGAGGTTCCAAAGCGGAAACGGAGCGATTCTGGATGAGTTCGATACGTGCCTTTCCCTCGCTCCAGGGCGACAGGTAGGGGGTGGTAGTTGTGAGCGCCATACTTGGATTCCCGTTCAAACACGTAATCGGAGGACGGAGGGCCTTGGACCGTTTTCTTCGTCGCCACCGACGTAGCAGAAGCCACTGACGTGTGAGCGCCCCGACAGAGCCCCGCCACGGTCTGCAGACGAGCTAGTTTGGAGAGCATCGTGTCCTCGGAGCAGGAATGCACCGACCTGGCCACAGGGAGGAGAAGCACCGAGTCAGCATCCTCCCCGCCGGGGTATGCTGACTCACTAAACATCGCTGAGCATTTGCTGCCGTCTACCAAGAAACCAAGAAATGAGAGCGCCCTGGCCAGTGTGCTCAGTGGTTAGAGCGTCAGCCTGAGCACCAAAGGGTCGAGGTTTGGATTCCCAGTCAAGGGCACGGACCTGGGTTGCAGGTTCCATCCCCAGCCGGTCAGGGAGCGTGCGGGGGACGGGCAACTGACCGATGTGTCTCTCACATCAATGTTTCTCTCTCTCCCCGCTTCCACTCCCCCCACCCCGCCATTCTCCCTCCCTTCTACTCTCACTAAAACTCAGTGGGAAAACATCTCCGCGGTGGGATTAACAACAGGAAGGAAGGAAGGAAGCAGACGAGAGAGCACAAAGCCTTCGGGAAGCAGAAGGTAAACACGGAAGCAGCATGTGAACATTGGGTCACACCTGACACGCACTGCGACGGGCGGACACACAGACATGCACTGCGACGGATGGACACACAGACACGCACTGCGACGGATGGACACACAGACACGCACTGCGTCACACCTGACACGCACTGCGATGGATGGACACACAGACACGCATTGGGTCACACCTGACACGCACTGCGATGGATGGACACACAGACACGCATTGGGTCACACCTGACACGCACTGCGATGGATGGACACACAGACACGCACTGCGATGGATGGACACACAGACACGCATTGGGTCACACCTGACACGCACTGCGACGGATGGACACACAGACACGCACTGCGATGGATGGACACACAGACACGCACTGCGATGGATGGACACACAGACACGCACTGCGATTGATGGACACACAGACACGCACTGCGACAGGCTGGGTCCGAAGAGTAAGCGAGAGAAACAATGCGGGGGCAGGTGCTTCTCAATCCCCCCCTCACCGCCCCCCTCGTGCCGCCTGGTGGCTCCGTAGTAAACACACACGCTTTCTCAAGTCGTCGGTGCTGAGAGTCACCAGGGACAAGAGCGCACTCGGGGGTCAGGCTCGGCGGGGGCACCGGCAGACGGAAGGGCTGGTGCCGACCTCATGGGCTGAGCAGCCATTCAGAGGCGCTCACGTGGGGGCACAGCCGCCCGGCCTTCGGTGAATGGGCAAATGAGCAAAACGTAACGCGTGGACGCTGACTCGCTCCCCTTCGCCTGGGCCCCCGTGACCCAGCAGGTTCGGGAATTAGCAGGCCCAGCACTCGGCCGCCACTCACCAGCTGCCCTTCCTTCCCGCAGCTCAGATGGAAACAGACTGTTAACCGGAGACCAGGGACGGTCTGCAGGGTCCGATTCCTGAAATGAAATGCAGTGATAAGCGTGACTGAGGAGGAGGTCCCTGGCGTCACATTTTACCGCAGGTGTATCGACAACAAAAACCGTCACATAAAATACATCAGCCGGCTCCGCCGGGGGGGCTCAGGGGTTGAGCATCGTCCCATGCGCCCACACCCACAGGTCATCAGATCCCTTCCCGTCAGGGCACAGAACCCAGGTGTGGCTCCGTCCCCAGGAGGGGGCGTGCAGGAAGCAGCTGGATCAATGTTTCTCTCTCTCTCCCTCTAAAAGCAATAAAAATGTGTTTTTAAAAAGAACCATTAGCCAAAACCGGTTTGGCTCAGTGGATGGAGCGTCGGCCTGCGGACTGAAAGGTCCCGGGTTCGATTCCGGTCAAGCGCATGTACCTTGGTTGCGGGCACATCCCCAGTGGGGGGTGTGCAGGAGGCAGCTGATCGATGTTTCTCTCTCATCGATGTTTCTAGCTCTCTATCCCTCTCCCTTCCTCTCTGTAAAAATCAATAAAATATATTTTTAAAAAAAAAGAAACATTATAACAGAATTGAGATGGACTTGAAATAGTCAAATCAACAATCTCCTCTCCCAGAAAGCCCTGGAGACGAGGAGAGCAGAACGGAGCCCAGGCGTCGGGTCCGGCTGGGTGTGTCCGTCTGAGCTTCCTGAGCTCCGCCGTCCTCGCAGGCAGAGAGCCCGAAGCCTTGGGTGGTTGCTGAGGATTAAATGCGAGAACGTGAGTGCCAACCCGGCCCAGGTGGCCGCTCAACCAGGGCCCTCCTCCTCCACCTCGGAACAGAACTGGCCAACTTCGACAAGGTAAGGATCACCGGCGCCGGCTTCTACTTTTAAACTAGAGATTTTTTTAATAATACTAAGATGTTTCTACTGACTAAAAAATTAGAAACACAATTACCAGCAATTCCATACTTTGGAGATAACCACTGAGCTTAACTGCAGAAATACTACACAGCTGCGTCTTCTCACCCTCCTCCATGACTTCACCACAGAAACCCTCCCGAGCACTCCCAGGTCACCTTGCACAAACTTCTGTCACGGGTCCTGCCCCCCCCACCCCCGCTAGAACCCCACTAGGCTCCCGAAAAGGACAACCACCAGGCCTAGCATTCACCCTGCCTCCCCGGAACCTGGCTGCTCTGGGCACTCCGTGAGCGTTGTCTGTCAAATGCACGAGGCCAGAGGAAGTGCACGCAGACTCAGGGCTCCGAAGGCGTGCGGGCAGCGAGAAGGGGAGGCTGGCGTTCTCTGGGACATTAGATTATAAGTAGCTGATCTTTCCATCGAGTTCACTTCAAAAAAATAAATAACATTTAAAAAGCGTCCACTCAGCCCTGGCGGGTGTGGCTCAGTTGGTTGGGTGTCATCCTGTGCACTGAAAGGTCACCAGTTCGTTCCCGGTCAGGGCACGCGCCTGGGGGTGCAGGCTGGATCCCCGGGAGGTCAGGGCACGCGCCTGGGGGTGCAGGCTGGATCCCCGGGAGGTCAGGGCACACGCCTGGGGTGCAGGCTGGATCCCCGGGAGCTGCAGGAGGCAGCTGATCCATGCCTTTCTCTGTCTCCCTCCCCCTTTCCCTTCCTCTCTCTAAAATAATAATATATTTTAACATGTATATTTTTAAAAAGAATTCACTCCGTTAGATTTAACGACCTTCATGTGTACAAGTGTGAGCATGCCAGGCTATTGTCATGCTTAACCACACCCATGTCCTGAAGAAGAGGAAAAGTTGCTCTTGACCGCAACAATGTTAACAACGAATGTTTTCAGCAATCCACAGAATTAACAAAATCCTTCTTCAAGACACTCAATCACTCTCTCCTGTCTAACCCATCCTATTTCCACCAGAACATACCTAAAATAGAACTTTCATGAAAGGCTGCATTTTGAAGTTAATGTAGCATACACTAGGAAATATTATTTTTAATTCACTCAGGAAAAAAAACTGTAAACCCAACAACAAAAAAAAAACACCTTAAAATATTCCACTTGAATAAATTTGGCTTACACTATTTGTCAAATATTTACTTTCCTTGAGGTAACCATTCACAACAAATACAGTCCTTTTCCAAAGTTCTGCAGTAAAAGTGCTGGGTTTTTACATAATCTGGCTGGCGTTCAACTCAAGTGCGTCACTGGCAGCAGCCGCAGCAGCGCTACTGAGAGACTGGCTCCGCCAGACAACACCCTCCACACACCCGCCAGCCCATTCACCACGTCCCAAACGGACCCGGCCCAGCCTGTGTGCTCAGCGGTGGAGTGCGGGCCCAGGAACCCCGAGGTCACGGTTCCATTCCCGGGCGCATAACCAGTAGGGGGCGTGCAGGAGGCAGCTGACCAATGATGTTTCTCATTGATGTTTCTATCTCTGCCTTCCTCTCTCTAAAAAAAATAAGAAAAATATACATGTTTTTAATGTATGAGATTCAACCCATCCTCACGAACTCAGCCAGGGGTTTGTGCACACAAGTAGCTGTAAAAAAGGCAGGGTATGGGGGAAATACAAATAAGTCAGCCTCTTTGAGGGGGAAAAACGCCTTTTTGAGAATTTTTACTATTTAAAGATCACTGGGTTCTGGAGGGTAGAGGATGCATAATTAATCTCAAACATCATGAAAAACTGTAAACCCAAAACAAGGAACTTTTTTTATTGAAGTCTTGTTTTTAACCAAAAACTCTTGGATCCGCCCTGGCTGGTTTGGCTCGGTGGACAGAGCGTCGGCCTGGGGACTGGGGGGTCCCGGGTTCGATTCCGGTCAAGGGCATGTGCCTTGGTTGCAGGCACATCCCCAGTGGGGGGGGGTGTGCAGGAGGCAACTCATCCGTGTTTCTAGCTCTCTGTCCCTCTCCCTTCCTCTCTGTAAAAAAAAAAAAAAAATCAATAAAATATATTAAAAAAATAAATAAATACACTCTTGGATCCTGCTCTCTGCAGGAACCGGGTGCCCGGTGAAGGGAGTCTTTCATTCCGTTCACAGGTTCATTTCCAGCCCAAAGAGCCTGTGTGTCTACAGCAGCTTCCTCTTCTGAACCCGGAACCCGGAGTGAGGCATCCCTTCAGCTAAAGCCACTTCGCCCCAAAGTCAGTCCAGCTTAACCCCCTCACCTGTCACCACCCACCCCACAGGTCACACTGAACCCCACGGGGGTGGGCGAGGCCGGGACCAGGGGGAGGGCCCAGGGAGGAGCCCCCGGCCCCACCACCGGACCTCGGGGACCCACCGCGAGGCGCTCCACTCCCGTGGGCCCGATCGGGACCGAGGCTGCCGGGGGGAGGCTGGGAGGGGAGACCCGCAGGTGGGCCGCGGCCCGGGCGCGGCGGGAGGGCTCCAGGCCGCCACGGAGCCACCGCTTCCGAGCACTTCGCCGCGTCCAGAGCGCACCCCAGGCCGACCCCCGGGGACAGGGTGACGGGGTGCCCGCGGCGCCCCAACGCCTCCTTCCCGGGAGCCCAGGGCGCGCGGACACGTCGGGGCCCGGGGCCGGCCGGCTCCGCCCGCCCAGGAAGGCGAAGGTGCCACCTCCACAGCCGCTGCCCTCCGGCCTCCCCCCTCGCCCGCGGCCGCCGGGCCCGTGACGCCGCGCCGGGTGCAGAGGCGGAGCCTGCCGCCCGCGGAGGCCCAGCGCGCCCTCCGCTCCCCGGGGCCCGGCCCGCAGCCGCCCGCGCCCCTCGGCCTCACCCGCCGCCGCGGGGACCCAGACCCGCCGCCCCCGGCCCCCCACGCCCGCGCGGCTACCTGGCGGCGCCCCCGACTCGCGCACCAGCGGCTACGTCTCGGCGGCGGCGGGCGGCGCGGCGCGTCACGGCCTTTAAGCGGCGGCGTCGGCCACGCCCCCGAGACGCCCTCGCCTCCCATTGGCTGACGTGGAGGGCCGCGCACCAATCGCCGTGGGCCCCGTCGCCCCGCCCGCCCCGCCAGCCCCGCGGGCGCGCGCCGCGGACCCGGCCTGGAACCGCGGGTTCGAGCCGCGCTCGCGCCTCCCGGGCCCGCTGCTCGGACCCGCAGCCGGGTCCTCTCCTCGGCGCCGGCCCTGCTGACCCCGCAACTGTGCGCCCAGCCCCTGGCCCCGCGGAGCCTCGGGGCGCCAACGTCAGCCCCGCCCCAGACGCGGCGGCGGCCCCCTCGCCCTTGAACCCCGGTGGCTGCGGCTCCGAACCTGCCCCCAGAAGCCACCGCGGCAGCTGGGAGCCCCGCCGCTGCGGAGATAGCTAAATGCTTGCCATGCACCATGCGTTTGTCCGCGGTGACAAAGCTCAGAGCTCAGTCTCACGTGAACTCGGAGGGGACGTGGACCTCGTGGAGGCCCCACTATCTCTGTGGGGTGTTGGGTAGGGCAGGCGGCCTACCCAGTGTTAACGTGAAAAACCATTGAAACCTGTAAAGAATTTTGTGAGTTTATTTGAGCCAAACTGTCGACATTTGCTGGAAAGCAGAACCTCAACGAATTGAGATAATGCCCCGGAGAATGGCGGGTTACATCTGTATTTATACATTGTGGTCAAAGGAGGGACGTAGGTGGGTGACATGAAATTCATTGGTGATAGATTAGGGAGGTGGGAGAAAGCAAAGTGGAGGAAACCCCTGGGATTGGATAAAAAGTGAAATGATGGACACATACTTAGGTGGGTGCAGAAACAATTAACATGATAATGAAGGAATTTGTGGCACCACATGTGGTTGTGCCCCAGGGGGTCCAGAAAAAGGGAAGTTACAAGTTACCCAGACATTTCAAGGGTGTGTTATCATAGATGCAAAAAGACAGCTAGGCTCAGTTAAGGTAAAGGTTGACCTTGTCAGTGAAGATACTGGCCTAGGAGGTGACTGCCCACCATCACTGCGTTTAAAGTTTAATTTCAGACCATCCTTCATGATGACTTTAGGTCTCTGAGTCTGCAAGACTGCCATGCAGGCCTCCCCTGAGCTGTCAGGTCAGCATGTGGCTCCTTTCGTCCACACCAGGCTATCCCAAAGGGAAGGCCGGCCCCGCCCTGTGCGCAGACAGGGACAGAGGCCCGAACTGGGCCCCCGCGGTCCACTGGACCCACGTGATCAGTCAGGCTCCCAGCGGGAAACCGGCAGCCGCTCCGGAACGTAACTTTGAGTTCTGCTTGGTCATCATTTCGCTGGGACAGGTCAGCCAGAGGTGGAGGAGTGAGCTGGGCCAGTGCACCCGGGGCCTCGGTCAGCCCCAGGCCTAAAGGGAGAGGTTTCCAGAGCCCACACCTGCCTGGGCCCCTGCCATGGGTGACCCACGGGGGTGAAGCTGGGGGGATCAAGATTCCAACCCCTCCTCTCCTGCCCGGTGGTTCCAGGCTGAGCCACCCCGAGGCCAGAGAGCCAGGTGCCAGCCCTGGAAGGCAGTACTTGCAGGTGAGCCTCCTGGGACACAGACCGGGGGCGGGGCGGGGGGGGGCAGGGAGAAGATGGGGTCGGAGGGCAAATGGAAGACATGGGACGTACATAAGCCGCTGAGCAGGAAGCAGTCACAGCTGCACTCAGGGGCCGGAGCATGGTGTGGGCACAGAGGCGGGGCCGGAACCGCAGGGCCCAGGTGGGCAGCTGCCCAGAGCAAATCCCAAAGGATCCAGAGCAAGACCCCAAGGGATTCCATCCTCCTGGGCCCCACCTGCCCGAGGCCAAGGCCACTTACTCCCACGGTTGGGGCCACTGGAACTCGCTGAGAGCGGGCCTGTGCCTGTTTCTTTTCTTTTCCTTTCTTTTTTCTCCCCCTCCACTCCCCTGAGCAGTGTGATTAATTACTGGAAGTTAGCTGGTTCTGCCCCAGGGGTCAGAGAGAAATCTTCTCCCCAGGTTCCTGCTCTTCCAACCCGGGCAGGTCTGTAAGCCAAGCCCAGTTCTTGGCATGATCGCAAAGCCAGGGGCCCAGGCCACGCCTCTGCGGGCAGGAGCGGGTGCCCCTGAGTTCACACGGGGGGCGGGCCGGCCAGCGGGTGAGTGGCACAGGCTGGAACGCTCCGGGACGCACAGATAAGGTGCTCCTTAACAAAAGTGCTTTCGTGAGCAAGAAACTGCTGAGAACGTCTGGGTTTTATCTCTTCTTTCTTATCGGAAAAATGCGGCAGGGACAGAGAGCAGGGTAATATCTCACCGTTTCTCTCCTAACCGCTGTTTTCCAGCCGAACTTGGCCTTGGAGTCGGAGACTTGAAAGCAGCTTGTTTTCAGCCAAGAAGCAGAACAAACGGCTCCATTGACATGTGCTTTATGTGGCAGCCTGGACACTGCCAAGATTTTCGAGCCTCAAAAACTATCCATAGCCCTAACCGGTTTGGCTCAGTGGATAGAGTGCCAGCCTGCAGACTGAAGGGTCCCAGGTTCGATTCCAGTCAAGGGCATGTACCTTGGTTGCGGGCACATCCCCAGTAGGGGGTGTGCAGGAGGCAGCTGATCGATGTTTCTCTCTCATCGATGTTTCTAACTCTCTATCCCTCTCCCTCCCTCTCTGTTAAAAATCAATAAAATATATTTTTTTTAAAAAAACTATCCATAGGTCCCAATATTTAACTACCCGGGAGCCATGACGCTGACAGAGAGAGAGACTGACCCCGTAGCAGATGTCCCACACCTAAAGTAACTTCCTCAGTTCAGTCAGCACACGTCCCTGCAGTGTCCAGGGCCAAAGCTGCCGAGGTTTCGCACCAGGCGAGAGCGTGCGGGCCTCTAGCGAGGGGGGGACGCCGGGAAACGCACCTCCCGCAGCTGTGCACGGAAACCTTGCAACTCTGACCATGGGAAGAAGCCACCGCTACATTTAAAGGGAAAGAATTCTTTTTTTAAAAAAATATGTTTTTATTGATTTCTTTTAGAGAGAGAGGAAGAGGGCAGGATAGATAGAAACATCAACGAGAGAGAGAAATATCAATGAGAGAAACGTCAAAGATCAGCTGCCTCCTGCACGACTTCCCCCTCCCCCTACCATCCCCCCCACCCCCCCCCACCCCACCCACTCCCCACCCCCCACACACACACACACACACACTGGGCATGTGCCCTGACCGGGAATTGAACTAGTGACCTCTTGGTTCAAGGATTGATGCTCAACCGCTGAGCCAAACCGGCCAGGCCAGAAGGAAGGAATTCTCCGTTTTCTTGCACAGGCGACGCTCAGTTATTCTGTGGCCAGAAAGGCAATGTCTGGCTTACGCCGGCCTCTGGTTTTCCTTCTCCCTTCGTCGTCCAGCTTGTCTCCGCTGGTTCCTAGCGGAGCCGGCCTGTGCCTGGGCTTGGGGTGATGGGAGAGGAAAACCCCGCTGACGCCCAGGAGAACGGCTGGCAATGAGACTTGGCCAGCGCTCCGTGGTTTTCCCGGCAGAGAAACCCTTCCCCTCCGATTCTGTTCCCTCGAAAAGGCCTGCCGCGTGGACGGAGCTGCGTGCTGGAGAAAAGGGCTGGTCCGTTCTGAGCATGGGGCCTGAGCTCTAGGACAGGCTGGGTCCGGAGCGGGGCCTCTGAGAGGGCCTCGGGGTGGGGACTACAGATGGAGGACCCTGTGGGCCCAGAAGGCTGAGGAGGGAGCGAAGAGAAAACGCCAGGAGCGGGATGGCGGCCGGCCTGGCCTGTGAGGCTCACCCAGCCAGAGGTGAAGTCTGTGGAAGTCAACTCAATAGCAGATGATTAATAAGAGACTTGGCTCCTGGAGCTGAAAAGTCAGCTAATTCTTGATATGGGAACATAATGACTGTTGTTTTTAACATGTGGATTACAGATTCATGTGCATAATAGGTTTTAAAGCTGAAAAGCCATAAAGACCTAACTTTTTACGATGGCGAAATCCAAGGTCTCAGGCCAAGGGCCCCAGCCGGTCTTATGAAATAGGGCGGAGGGTGGCCGAGAAGGCAGGGGGCCTACCCATCACGCTCTCTGCTCGCGATATTTAATCAGCAGAAAGAACTTCAACTCAGAACAAAAAATGGTTGAAGTAAACATTTTTTTTTTTTTTTTACCAAAAGTTAAGTAGTGAGTCAATAGCAACATTTATTTGGAAAATATTTACATTGCTCATTGGCTTAAAAATAAAATAAGAGAAACCTCAAGTGCTAGTTAAATATTCACATCCTTATCTGTTCAGGACTAGGAAGCCCCGTGTATTTTGCAACGATGTTTTATGGATCGCATGAAGGCTAACTCGGAGCGCCCAAAGTTGGGTACTTTTTTGTTACTTTTCTTTGGAGAACTCGAATTCTGACTCTTTGGTGTTGAACTACCGTAAAGATAATAATCAATTAATGTAAACTGATTCAAAGTTTTCTCCTCAAATTGTTGACTTAAATAAATTGGTTTTTAAGGTGTTTTTTAATTTCAAAGTTAAACGCTATTAAACAAATATAATGTGGTATTACACATCCTTTCCTCTTTGTTGAAGACACTGAAGGTCTAGTTTGCTCAGGACTTTGCCACGCGTTGCTCACCATTTCGGACAGTCGAGTCACAGACACAGACAGCACCAGCCCTGGGGTGCAGACCCAGGCTCCGCATGTGTGGCCCAGCCCTGGGGTGCAGGCCCAGGCTCCGCATGTGTGGCTGTCACGCCCTTCATAGAAGCACCCGGGCTTTCTCCTTCCTTTTGACACCGATTCTCCCCCAGAAGGATTTTAGTAATAACGATGAATTAAATCCTTAAATTAGGGCTGAGAAATGGCACGCTTCCCTGCCACCTCAGGTTTGATTTATTGCATTGATTAAACTGACTGACTTTTGTTTCTGAGTCGAAATTTAAAAAATTTAAAAAATAAAAAGCCCACCCCGGGAGACTTCCTCCAGCCCACGCCTCCCAGCCCACGCCCGTGTGGGCAACCCTGTGTGTTAGCTTCCCGCGTGTCCTCCCTCTCACGGTGCGTGCCATAGCAGCCAGCACAGACACGTCCGTCTTCTCACCGCTATCTGGCACCGGCACCTGCGGGTTCTATGGGCTCTTTGGACCGTGCCGCCGCCACGCCCGGCGCTCTCCGAGGCCCCGGGAGAGGCGGGCCCTGCCGTCTGTGTACAGCCGCGTTAACAGCCCCACATTGCAGACAGCGGGGCGGGTCCAATCTTGCTGGGCAGCGTCTCCACGGGTAACCTTGTCTGCGACCCCTCACGAAGGCGTACCTGGGGGTTAAGGTCCTCGCAGTGCAATGGTGGGGAGGCTGGCTGCACGTTCAGCGTCAGGACGTGTCAGGCAGGGCTGGCGGAGAGGAGAGCGGGTGCCCAGTGTGTGGAGCGGGGACTGGCTGGTCTCTGCACGGAGACGGCGCCGAAGCAGAGGGTTCGAAATGAGAAGGCCAGAGCCGCCTGCCACAGGGGGCAGCCCGGGCATCGGTGTTTCCTCCGGAGTTGGTTCCCATTGATCCCCTCCGCCTGGGAGGGCGGGAAAGCAAAATGCTTCTATGGCCACGCAGATGCCGGGCACCACTCATAAATGTGGCATTTCCTCTCCAGTCACTTCAACTTCAGTAAAGTTTTGTGGGTGAAAAAGGGGCCATATACGAACCCTGGCAAGCTCAGGGGAGGCCTGTGTGCGGCCGTGCAAACTCAGGGCGCTAACGTGCCCCCCCCCGCCCCCCCGCCCCAGGATGGTCTGAAACGGCCGGAAAGTGAGTGGTGGCGGGTGGTCCTGTCCGCGGCCGGCATCTTCCTTGCCAAAGGTCAGCCTTGCCCTGGACTGAGCCCACCTGTTGTCTCTCTGCATCTGAGATAACAAACCTTTGGAAGGTCCGAGCAATCTCCTTTCCCAGCCCCGCCCCGGGGCACAGCCTCCCCTCCAGAGCAGCGACCACAGAGCCCCTCGTCCCATACCATCTCCACGAGCTGCGAGCTGCGAATGTTAGCTGCCCTGCACCCACCCATGTGAAAGAAGCATGTGTCTATCATTTTACTCGTCAGCCAATCCCAGAGGTTTCCCGCTTTGCTTCCTCCCGCCTCCTTAGTCTGCCACCAGTGGATTGCATGGAACCCCTATGCCCCCTCCTTTGATTCTGATGTGTAACTGCCCGTCTCTGGAGCAGTTTCTCAGTCCTTTGCGATTCTGCTTCCCAGCAATTGTCGTCTTTCTCCCTCTCCCTCTCCCATCAATACAAACAAATTTTAACAGAAATAAATAATTCAACAAATAAACTCCCATCACCCCAAACAGTGTTGGCACAGAATAGGGGCTCACTTTGTGCAGGGGGCGAGGAGGGGGGGGGCGGGGACTATAGAATCACCTTTATGTCCAAGTGCTGACACTGTGCAGGGAACTACAAAAGGCCCAAACAGCGCTCAGGTCATTCTTAAAGATTTTAATCACATATTCCACACGATTGGCAGCCCCGTGTACACTTCAAGTCCCTCTGGAGTTCTTGGGCCCACGGCTCAGGCTCTGGTCTCTTCTTCCGAGCGGCGTGGCCCTGGCACCTCTCGGCCTCGCTGAGGCTGTTTCCTAGGTAATGTGGGTTACTTTGGACAAGTCACCTCCCTAAGACTCAGTTAACCGACCGGCAAATGAGGGGGTGCCCTGTGGGCAGACGACCTGACGAAGCACTTAAGGAGACAGATACGGAAGTGGCCAGTGGGCGTATGAAGAGGCAGCAATGCCACTGCCATCGGGAGATGGACAGTGAGGCCACACTGCGGGACCGCCCGTGCCTTCCGTCACCGGGAGGAAAAGGCGGCCAGTCCTCGGAGTTGGCAGCTCGCTCACCCCTTCCCCACGGCGGGCTCTGGGGTTTCCTCCCTCTTCCGGGGTGGGCGGGGGAGGGGCTTATTTCTGCTTCTCTTTCCCGAAGTCTGTGTGTTCCCACTTCTTAGACTGTTACCAGGCGCACCGGTTAGTAATGCGGATTTCCTCCCATCGATGGAGTCACACGTGTGCTGATATACATGCGACTTGACGTGTGTGCTATTTTGTTGTCTTGCTCCTTCAGATGACCACGTGTTCCGATCGACGGCACACGCGCTTTCTGAGCAGCACGTCACAACGTACGAAGAAGTGGGAAATGGGGTCTCTGAATGGTCTGCCTCAAAGCAAGGAAAGTTCTATCGGGACGGTATCCACAAATCACCTGGAAGACGGGGGAAACGTGTGGCTAGCGATGGACATTACTTTGAACAAAGCACTTTTGATGTTTCTCTTGAAATTATCGTGTTTTCTTTGATGACAAAATCCGCATTATTAACCGGTAAAGGGTCAATCCGCATTATTAACCGGTAAAGGGTCAATCCGCATTATTAACCGGTAAAGGGTCAATGCGAATTTTTAACCAGTACCGGTTAATAATGCGGATACCGGTTAAAAATGTGGGTACTGGTTAGTGCTTTGTTCAAAAGTGCTTTGTTCAAAGTAATGTCCATCGCTAGCTGCACATTTCCCCCGTCTTTCAGGTGATTTGTGGATACCGTCCCAATAGAACTTTCCTTGCTTTGAGGCAGACCATTCATTCAGAGACCCCATTTCCCACTTCTTCGTACGTTTTGACGTGCTGCTCAGAAAGTGCGTGTGCCATCGATCGGAGCAAGTGGTCATCTGAAGGAGCAAGGGCTGGTGAATATGGCGGGTGGCTCTTGCAGGAGGCAACCAATCAATGTTTCTCTTACATCGATGTTTCTCTGTCTTTCTCTCTCTCTTCCACCCTCCCTAAAAATCAATGGAAAAATAATCTTGAGTGAGGATTAACCAAGAAAAAAAGATTATGCATTGATTAGACTGAGGAAGGGAAACAGAGAGAAATCAATTTGTTGTTCCACTTATTCATGAGTTCATTGATCCTTGTATGTGCCCTGACCAGGGATGGAACCTGCAACCTTAGCACCGTGGAACTCTGGGAGACCGCCTACTGTCCTCGTCTCTTTCATTTGCGTGCGGCCCCTCTTCCAGAGCCCGAACCCTGAACCACGGGGGACGTGGGTCAATCACAGGAACAACACTCTAACCAACTGAGCTACGGGGCCAGGGCTCCTCACGGACTCAGGAGCCGGCGGAGTGAGCCTAGGAGTTCACAATGCCCTAGAACCTGGTAGGTAGGGAGGGGCTGGTTTAATTTGCAGCCACTGATAACAATTCTGTAAAGCCGCTTCGCCTGTGCTACGAAATGACCCTCAGGGTGTGCTTGTATATACCGCCTGGGAGCGCAGCTGCAGTGCGTGCAGCCGTGGTCTGAAACGGACGGCCTGAGAAAGCAGGCTCGGGTAGACACCCCCTCTATTTGCGAATGCTGGTGGGGAAGGGATGCAAACAGACAACGTCTGGTCTTCACAAAGTCAGTCAAGGCGCTGCTCAGAGGCAGCGGGAGACTCTCCCGGGAGACGCCCTCACAAAAGGCATCTGTAGGCACCTCAACAGGCTGGTCCAAGGGTGCGGGTGGAGAGCCGCGGGCCTTGAACGCAGCGCAAGCACGGTCACACCTGGGGCACTGCTCCGCTAGAGCGCGTTGGTGCGGGGAAAGCCGGGATGACAGCACCCGCGCTGGTCCACGAGCAGCGACCCCCCCCCCCCCCGTGCGCCCGGCCCGCTCTCTACCGGAGTCTGTGGGCCTGGTGCCTGAGAGGGATGCCACCGGCCCACATCTTAGGGAAATCCAGCTCCGTGTTCCGGTCTCGCCTCTGTCCCCTGGGCTGCCGGGACGCAGGGACGTGACTTTTGAGAAACCAAGAATCGTTCTGAAGGAGGTCGATCAGCGTGTGAAGATGAGTGAAAGAGTCGCCTCCCTACTGCAGTGCCTGCCTGTCTGCATCTCACCCGGCACCTCCTGCCCTTTAGAAAGCAGCGCCTTGTCTGGGGACGCTGTTCTCCCTCAGAAGAGAAGGAAAAGGGTGTAAGCGGCAAATCGTGCGTAATTAAATAATAGATACGTTCACATCTCCTGGGTCACGTACATATGAAGTCTGCACTTAATCTGAGAGGAAGGAAGGCTATCTTCTATCATTCCTGATCGTAATCGAACTGGATATTTCAAGATGACCATCGTGACGGGCCGGCGTGGCTCGGGGGTTGAGCATCGACCTATGAACCAGGAGGTCACGGTTCAGTTACCCATCAGGGCACAGGCCCGGGTTGCCGGCTCCATCCCCAGTAGAGGGTGTGCAGGAGGCAGCTGATCAACAATTCTCTCTCATCATTGATGTTCTCTCTCTCTCTCTCTCCCTCTCCCTTCCTCTCTGAAATTAAAAAAAAACAAAAACAGAAAGATGGCAATAGCAGTATGGGTTCCTACCAGCAGTGTGCTTTACTTGACAGGAAGTCATTGACGATTAAAGGTAATGATTAATGGCACAGGCCACCGAGAAGGAAGGAGGAGCATGGTATTCCTGTAGATATCTGTGGGCCCCCATCAAGCTAAGGCGAGAATAAAACACACATGACCTCGTTGCTCGGGGACACCTGGGGTCCCCTGAGCTGTGGGCTGGCCACAAACCACATCACCTAGAAAACCAGAGGAGGGAAGTCCAACAACGCTGGCGAGGCAAGGTCACGGGGAAGGAAGTGTGGGCAGAGGGTCACAGCGGCAGTGGGTGCCGGCCGGTCAGGCGCCTGCGGTGGGGCCCAGGAGGAATGTGCTTTGGTCCCAGCAGCTCCGCGCGCCCAGGGAGCGTTTCTGCCACGCGGCGTGCCGCCTCCTGCGTGCTCTCCAGGCCTCCGGGCCTCCGGGCCTCCAGGCCTCCGGGCCTCCATCCAGGCCTCCCGGAGAGGCCTCCGAACAATGAGTTTCACGCATTGAAAACAGCGTCCGTGTCCGTTTCCCAGCGCGGTGCGCGCCCAGGGCCGCAGCGCCCCCAGCCTCGGCGGGTCCAGGGGAGAAACCCCTGGGTTTGGGCCAGTGACCCCGTGTGAAAGGGGGACCGTCAGCCGCCAAGCGGGGAGCTCCTCGCCCTGCGGGTGCGCTAACATCCTGGAGGGCTCGGTCCCGGGGGAGCGGCTGGCGGACCGGACGGACGGGAGGTGGCGGCGCCCAGACCCCCAGGGGATCCTGGGGGGTTAGGCCGGACCGAACAGGAGAGCCCGGTCCAGACACGGGGAACCTGAGGACGGCTGACCACGTGGCCTCCGTGGATTCAGACGCTCAGCGCCCGGGACCGGCGCGGCTGGGAGCGGCCTCTCCCCGCCCCCTGGCGGCGCCCCCTGGCGGGGAAGGGGCGCGCAGGCACCCGCGCACCGGGAGGGGCGGCCCCTGCGCCTCGGTGCCCCGCGGCCGAGTGGGGGCCCCCGGCGACGCCACGCACTGAGGGTCCCGGCGAAGCGGAGGCCCGCGGGGTGCGAGCTCAGAGGTGAGGGGCGTAGAAGGGGGCCAGGTAGGGGGGCCCGAGGAAGGGCGCAAAGGGGCCCCCGGCTGCGGCGACGGCCGTCAGCGGGAAGGCGGCGGCGGGGAAGAACACGTTGGCCGCGGAGTAGGAGGGGAAAGTCTGGAAGGGCGGCCCGGCCGGGCCTGGGGGACCCGGGCTGCCCCCCGAGCCGCCGCCGCCGCCGCCGCCCGCCGCTGCCGCCCCGGGAGCCCCGGCCGGGGCCGCGCCGCCCCCCGCCTGCGCCGCGCCGTCGGCGCCGGGGTTCTGCTTCTTCCACTTGGTCCTGCGGTTCTGGAACCAGATTTTGACCTGCGTCTCCGTGAGGCTGAGCGACAGCGCCAGGCTCAGGCGCTCGCACACCGACAGGTAGCGCGTGGCGCGGAACTTGCTCTCCAGGGCCACCAGCTGCTCGTAGGTGAAGGCGGTGCGCGCGCGCCTCGGCCGGGCGCTGCTGGGCTCGGCGCGCCGGCGCCGCGGCTGCGGGGACCCCGGGGAGCCCGCCCGGCCGCCCGCGCCGCACTCCCCGGCCGCCAGCGCCGCGGGCCGCGCCTCCGGGGAGCCGGGCGGGCCCGCCTGCAGGCTCGCCGCCCGGCCCCGCCGCCGCCCGCCCGCATCCTCGGGGTCCTCCTCCTCGTCCGCCTCCTCGGCCTCCGAGCACTCCAGTGGGGACGCCGCCGCCGCGCCCGGGTCCGCAGCATCTAGGGGAGCAGGGGGCGGTTACCCGGGGCCGGAACCTCCTCGGTCCCCCACAGAGCACGCAGCTCGCCCCGGCCCAGCCCCAGCTCAGCTTGGCCGGCCCTTCTCGGAGCGGCGGTGTAGGGGGGCGGTGTAGGGGGGCGGTGTAGGGGGGCGGTGTAGGGGGGCGGTGTAGGGGGGCAGTGTTAGGGGTGCAGTACCCCTTGCCTTTCACTCGTCTGTGACGCAGTAGGCGTCCACATGTGTAGTGTGAAGGAATGACATCCGCATTAAGAAAAAATAATGATCTTATTGGACAGCCTTGCGGGGGCGGGGGGGGGGAGGGGTCATTGCATCTTAAGACGTGGGGACGCCCAGGGCGGTTAGGGCCGCGTCTCCGGTCGCTCGGAGCCCGTCCTGGTCGGGACTCCCGGCAGTCACAACAGAAGTCCTGAGGCCCTGCCTCCAGGAGAAGGCCCCTCTCCCATCTCCTCGCTCCCGCGCGTTAATAGAGTTTCAGATTTGTGCGGGTGGATCGATAGATGTCATCTATTAAAGGTAAGTTTTAATCGAGCAATATTAGGATCAGACAGGGGAAGGGGCTGGAAGCCGGTACCTGCAAGCTGTAGGCAGGAGATACGCGGAGGCCAGTAATAGGATATCGATCACGGGGCGGGGGCGGGGGCGCGCCCCATCCGAGGGGCGATCCTAACAATTACCAGGCTGACCGCCGGGGCCCAGCGCGGCCGCCAGAGGCGCCCCGAGCCCCAGACAATCAGCGCCAAACTTGGGGGGTGGGGGCGCGAGAGGATGCGTGCATCCAGCTCCCCCACCCCCCAGCCTGCGCCTCTGACCCATGGCGTCTCTCCAGGGAGCCTCGCTCCCCTCTCCGCTCCCCCCACCCAGGGTCCTGGTGCCCTTTGTCCTTCCAGACACATAGGTCCCTGGACCCTCATCAGGTGTCCGCCGGGTGCGGAGCAAGCCCAAGAGGGATGGGAGCCCTGGCCGGTGTGGCTCAGTGGACAGAGCGGCAGCCCGCGGACTAAAGGGTCTCGGGTTCGATTCCAGTCAAGGGCAGGTACCTCGGTTGCAGGCTCGATCCCCGGCCCTGCCGTGCGGGAGGCAACCAATCGGTGTGTGTCTCTCACACCCATGTGTCTGTCTCTCTCCTTCCCTTCCACTCTCTTAAATAAGGGGGGGGGGTGGAGGAGAAAAGACTAAAAGCTCCCCATCACACCCCACACCCCCCGTGAGCGTGGGGGGGCAGTGGGTCTGCAGGTGTCTCCTAGGAGTTGGCAGTGGCCACCAGGCTGACCCTGACCCCATCCTCACTAGGACCTCCAGGGTGAACCTCAGCTTCCTCATCCATAAAATGGGGGCATGGTCACGCCGCGGTCTGGAGGTTCTGACGTTTTGCTGACTTTCACCGCAGCCTCCAGCAGCGCCTGGCACGTGGCGGAGCGGAAAACGCCGGCTGGGCGCGGGGTGTTGGTTCCCACCGCGAGCAAATCAGAGCGGGGCGCAGGGAGGGGGCTTCGGCGGCAACCCCCTCCGGGAGGCCTCCTCCGGCCCCAACCCAGCTCCACCGCGGCCACCCCTCGCCCGGCGCCTTCCCCCTCGCCGAGCCGCCTCTCCGGGCCGGTCCCGCGTCCCTGGCCGCCCCCTCCTCCCCGCGCCTCGCGCGCACACCCCTCTCCATCGCATCACCTGCGCCGGGGCCTCCCCGAGCCGGGGCCTCCCCGCATCCTTACCAGGGGGCTCGCGCGGGCGGGCCCGGTCCCCGGAGCCGGCCTCCTCCCCCGCTCCGGCCTCCGCCAAACTTTTCCTGGCTTCGCGGGGAGCAGGGCGCAGGGCCGGGAGCGTCGCGCGGGTGAATTTCTGGGGGTCCAGGATGTCCAGGACGGAGAAGGAGATCCTGTGGGGGGAGGGAGCCGCCTTGGCCCCGCCGTCCTGCCAGGCCAGCATGCCCGCCAGCCGCGCTCCGGCTCGCCTTCTTCCGTGGCTCGTCCGCGGTCTCCAGCTGGTGGGAGGGTCGGGGCGGCCGAGGGAAGCTGGGGAGGGGGCGGGAGGGCGGGGCGGGGAGAGCAGCGGGGGGCTGCGCGCCGATTGGCACTTGCTCGGCCGGGGCCCCCACCACCTGCAGGGCGCGCTACCGGCAGCCCAGGGCCGCCCGCGCCTCCCCGGGGCCGCGAGCCTTGGCCAGGGCGCCTCGGTGCGCGCGCCGGCCCCGCGCGCCTCCGCCCCACCGCAGAGACTACCGGGGGGCGGGGGAGGGAGGGGGAGGGAAGGCTGGGCGCTTTGGTCCCCGGCCCCACAGACACGCACAGACGGCTGGCGCCCTTTCCCCGAAGCCCCCGCCTTGGCGCTGGGGATGCGGTGGAGGCCAGGACTGGTGACTTCCAGGCAGCGCTCAGCTCACCGCCTGCCTGGCTAGCGAAGCACAGCGATGGCCTGAGACCTGGCCACCCCGGATTTGGGCCCTCGCGTCCTCACCCTTTACAGAACCGTGGGGCTTGAGCGAGCTCACTGGATCCTCGGGATTCTCAGAGCATCCCGGGGAGGTGGGCGCGGCCTGGATAGACTAGCATCCCCATTCTAAAGATGAGAAAATTGAGACTCAAAGATGAGAAGTGAGTTGCCCAGGGACACTGCTGGCTGGTGGCAGAGTCTGGGCTCAAACCCAGTCCTCTTCTCCTGGACAGGACCTTTCAGCACCTCCTGCTGTCCCGGAACCGAGGACGAAATCCTGCCCTTGGGCCAGGCCTTCCCTTCCACCTCAGGGCAGGGCTTGGAGAGAGACCCCAGTCCCGCAAAGGTGGCCCGCGGCTGTGGAGACTTTGGCAGGTCTCGGGTTCAGAGCCAGTGGACCAGGTGGGCCCGGTGAGCCCGGTGAGGGTGGCTACCTGGCTGGCTGAGCCATCAAGCAGGCCTCCACAGCCTGGATTTGGTCATTTACAACAGGAACTGGGCCTCTGGGGAGCAGGTGGATTGTTTGACCTCCAGCACTCCCAGCCCCAAGAAGATAAAGGTTAAGATGTTTGTCTGGTTTGAGTGTGAGGTGAGGGGGCCCGAGACCATTGAGATGGCCCACTTGCCGCACCGAGTCTTGGGGGAGAGAGGACATCAGTCCTGGGGGGAGCGCCCCAGCCGCCCGTCTTAGCATCCCTTTTCCTCCTGTCCCTGGGGCCCCGCTGGGAGCTCAGGCAGTGCTCTCATTCCCCTGGGCTTCTCCCAGCCACTCCGCCCAGGAGCACCCCTAACCCAAGGCCCTTTCTGCCCGCCCCCTGGGGTGTCGAACAAAGGCTTGGCAATTACTATTGTCCTAGCAGGTAGGGTAGGCAGGGGCGGGGAACCCCATCAAAGCGCCGGGCTGCGGATCCCTCCTGTTGTTGGAGAGTGGGCCTCGCACCGCCTTGTAGCTTTTCTCATTCAAACCTCGGGGCTCCTCCCAGGGGCGGCCACGGGGTCCCCTGGGGACTTGAAAGCCCAGCCGCAGTGCAGGCCGGCCCCCTCCTCAAGCCCAGATGGATTGTGCGTGAAAGGAAATCAGGAACGGAAGTGCCCGCCTCCCGCCAGAGGGGGGCCCACCTGTGAGAACCAGGGGAAAGGCCGCCTGCCCTGCCCGGGGTCCCACAGCGGGGCCGGGGTCCCACGGGGTCCCACAGCGGGGCCGGGCCCGGGGCGGCCGCAGACCATTCCCGAAACAGAGGGGACTTTGCTTTCCGTTTCCACAACTCTTCTCACTCCGTCCTCACTTGTTTCTTTTCTTTAACCTTCCTTTTCTGTCTCCCTCCCTCCCCGCACTGATCTCCGCCCCCTGGTACTTCTTAACAACGCGCTCATCTTTCCGGCCAGATCAGTCCTCAGGTCAGTCCTCAGGTCGCTCCGAAAGGGGCCTCTGTGGCTTCCCAAGGTCCCTCTTCCCATAAGTCCACCTGGGAGAGGCGGCGAGGCCATCTTCACGGGAAGGTGGGGTGGCCTTCCGGAGCCCCCCCCCCCCCGCCCCGTACCCCCCAACCAGAGGGACAGGGACGGTTAGGACAGCCAGGGCCCCAGCCTGGGTCACTTTCACGTTATAAACGCTCAGACTTTTTGTTTAAGTGATACGATCCTTTCTGCTTGGGCCAAGCACTTTCCCTGGAGGCAGGTGCAGGGGGACACAGGAGAGGAGCCGACAGGAGAAGCCGCACTGGGAAGGCAGGAACGTGCTTTAAGACAGCGGGTCTCGAAGAAACTCCTTTCCGTTGTTTTTAAATCGCGCTCGCCCTGTATTGTGCCTCCATCTCTGACACGTGTGTGCAGGGCAGCGTAAAGGCACGGGAGCCCTCACACTCAGCACTTGGCTTCTGGAAATAGCTGACCAGAAGAAACAGTGAGGTGTCTCCCACAAACATGGGAGGAATAGAACCCCCCCCCCCATTACTCACCCACTTAAAGAGAAACCCCTCGCCCCCAGAACACCCTGGATTCTCCAGTTTGGTGCGTGGAGAGAGGGCCTTGGGGAATTGTTTTTCTGACCACCTGCCTGGAGGCCCAATTTGGGGGTGTGTTGACTCGCTCACATCCTCACACCTGTATTTATACCCGAGGTGTCCGTGTCCAGCAAGCTCCCCCCGCCCGCCCCACCCCACCCCACGCGTGGAGGCGGTTTGTATTCCCACATTAGCATTCCGCCTGAGCGCTGCCTTTAAATTGCTTCAGTGCTCCACCCTGACCTGCCCTGATGGCAAGTGACGGCTGCAACAAGCTGGGGATCAATATTCATGGCGGGTGTCCCGGGCTGATAACGCCATCCTAGACAATGCGCCCCATGCCGGCAGCTGAGAGGGGGCGACGTTGGGGATGCCGTGGTAAATAACCCTGGCTCGGGCTGGTTAGTGAGTTCCACATCTAGACCAGTGATGGGCCACCTTCTGGGCTTGGTGTGTCAGACTTCGCCAAAACACTGAGCATAACCCGGGCAGTGTGTCACTTTGAGGAAAAAACTAACTCCAAGACTCTAGTCGCAAATGTTTCATCCTCGGCATGCGGCCGCGTGTCATCAGAAATGGCTACGCGTATCAGTGCTGACACGCGTGTCATAGGTTCGCCATCACTGGTCTAGACTCTGACAGTGTCTTTCCGGAGGCGCTGGCGCAAACCGATGGTGCCCAGCGTCCCTAGCGATTCCACAAGCAGCGTGGCCAGGCCTCAGCCCGGCCCTGACCTCGGGGAGCTGCCGGCCGCGGCCACACAGGCTGCTAACAACGGAGAGAGTTTGCCGGGGATGCGGAGGGAAGGCAGCGCTCTAAGCCCCATGAAAGCCCCTTAGACACAGTCTCATGTTCCTGCCATAAGACACAACCGAGCTTCTGTGGGTGAAGCCCTGCGGGTCGGGCCCGCCCTCGGGGTAGGACATGTATGCCAAGGAGACGGCGTCATGAGGCACAGCAGGGTGACAGGGGCAGCCCGCTTACTGGCCCGGACCTGCTCTGCGCAGAGGGTCCGAAGGGCGGGAGGGGAGCGCTGGGTTTTGAAAGAACCCGGCAGCAGCGGGACCTGCCGGCCAATGCTTGCCGGCCTCCCTCCCCCTCGCCGCCCGAGAGTCACTTACAACTAATGGCTGGTGGCTAGCGTTTCCCCTTCCCCGCCAGGGCCTGGCGCTCGGGCTGCCACGCAGAGCAAGTTTTCCTTGGAAAACCCACCTCGGAGACCTGGATTGGCGACCGCTTGGAGCCTTCCCACCCGTGGTCCCCAGACTGCGACCAGAATGGAAATGTTTGGTCAACGTATTTTGCTTTGAGAAGTTAGTATTTCTTCTTGGAAAGCAACAGCTTTTTTAAAAGTCAACTTCTTTGTCCTAGAAATGTCCAGGAAACGTCAAAGAAGGGGAATAAAGCGATGGCGGGGGAGGGGGAGGCCTAGCCGGTTAGGCACCCTCCCGCGGACTGAAGGGTCCCAGGTTCCATTCTAGTCGAGGGCGCGGACCTTGGTTGCAGGTTCCCTGGCCCTGGTCGGGGTGCGTGCAGGAGGCAACCAATCCATGTGTCTCTCTCACATCGATGTTTCTGTCTGTCTCCGCCTCTCCCTTCCACTCTCTCTCAAAAATCAGTGGAACAATATCCTGGGGTGAGGATGAACAAAAAACTTAAACAGGAAAGCAACGAGGGGTTGCCTGGCAGGTGGAATGGTGTCAGTCGCTCCTGGTAGTGACCGGGTGACGACACCAGCTGCCCTCGGGCGCCTCTGGACCCCGCGCCGGGCTCTTCTGACTGGGGTTCTTTACTGGAACCCTCCCCGCGACGCCACGAGCAGGCCTGTTACTGTCGCCGTTTGCAGTTGAGAAAACGGAGCTTGGGTAACTGGCCCTAGACCCTGCCGCCAGGAAGCGGCCAAACAGCTCTGACCCAGGAAGTGAGAGAGCAGAGCCCTGTGCAGCCCAGTTCCCGTTCCTGCTCCCGGCGAACTCGCGGCGCAGGCACACGCCGTGGCCTCCCCTCCCGGCGTGGGCACACGCCGTGGCCTCCCCTCCCGGCGCGGGCACACCCGTGGCCTCCCCTCCCGGCGCGGGCACACCCGTGGCCTCCCCTCCCGGCGCGGGCACACCCGTGGCCTCCCCTCCCGGCGTGGGCACACGCTATGGCCTCCCCTCCAGGCGTGGGCTCACCCGTGGCCTCCCCTCCCAGTGTGGGCACACCCGTGGCCTCCCCTCCCAGTGTGGGCACACCCGTGGCCTCCCCTCCCGGCGCGGGCACACGCCGTGGCCTCCCCTCCCGGCGTGGGCTCACCCGTGGCCTCCCCTCCCGGCGCGGGCACACCCGTGGCCTCCCCTCCCGGCGCGGGCACACCCGTGGCCTCCCCTCCCGGCGCGGGCACACCCGTGGCCTCCCCTCCCGGCGCGGGCACACCCGTGGCCTCCCCTCCCGGCGCGGGCACACCCGTGGCCTCCCCTCCCGGCGCGGGCACACCCGTGGCCTCCCCTCCCGGCGCGGGCACACCCGTGGCCTCCCCTCCCGGCGCGGGCACACCCGTGGCCTCCCCTCCCGGCGCGGGCACACCCGTGGCCTCCCCTCCCGGCGCGGGCACACCCGTGGCCTCCCCTCCCGGCGTGGGCACACCCGTGGCCTCCCCTCTGTTGCACACTTTGCTGGCTCCGTGAGAGGACCTGGGAGCGAATAGCTGAGCCCGGGCACTGCCGGGAGGGCACTGAGCTGCGGGTCCGCCGACCCAGGTGGGAAGCTGTTCCCTTCAGTGTTTTCTAACATTTTAAGATATTCCCAGCCCGGCCCGTGTGGCTCAGGGGTTGAGCATCAATCCATGAACCAGGAGGTCATGGTTCGATTCCCGGTCGGGGCAGATGCCCGGGTTGTGTGCTCGATCCCCAGTGTGGGGCATGCAAGAGGCAGCCGATCAGTGATTCTCTCTCATCATCGATGTTTCTATCTCTCTCTCTTCTTCTCCTTTCCTCTCTGAAATCACTAAAAACATATTTTTAAAAATTAACATTCACACACCTGAGCGGGGCTCCAATCCCGGCAACTGGAAGAGCCCCGGGCAGGACTCGCTGTCACGGGGGCGTGCGTGTCCCTGGGCCTCTCTCCGTCCTGTGCCTCCCGGGGACCCCCTCCACCTTCAGGTCTCCTCTGGTCAAGGGCTCCTGCTGCTGGGCCTTCCGGGACTTGGCCAGGCCACTCTGGGCGCCCCCGCCTGCAGGCTGCCTTCACCTCAGTGACGTCTTGCTTTTGCCCGATGGGTGTCCTTGCCCCTTTTTCTGGTCCAGGGAGTTTGGCTTTGTTCGGATAACCCGTGGTGGTGGGCCTGCCCATCTGAATGTGTCCAGCACGGCCAGGGGTGAGCCTGAGGAAGGGGGGAGGGGGGGCGGGTAGTGAAGGATCAAAGAAGACAGACAAGAGGATAAAGCTGGGGCTAGGTGGGACGCTCTTGGAGAGACAGCGCCACGGCCTGCAAGCCGAGTCTTTATTTTATAGCCAGATTCCACGAGGCAAAGTAAGGGCGTTGTCAAGATGCTTACAACGTTCTCGCGGGTTTTGAATCTACTCAATTACATGCACCTGAGCTCTATCAAACCCACATCACTCAGCCTCCTGGGACCACAGGTTCAAGCTTACAGCTGTAGCCTTTGGCTGTGACTGTGCCGGGAGGGCTTTGCCACCAGAGGATCGTGCCCTCTCATTAGTCCGAGGCTTGAACCTGCCCAAACGCTGTAGCCGCTCTCCACACCAATCAGGGGCCTGGCCGCGGGCGGGAGTGGGCTCCTTCCCCTGGGAGTCTGGCAATCTTCCAGTGCACAGGACAGTGCTCAGCCACAGGTGGCACCAAGCCTGGCATGAACCATCTGCCATTCCCACTCCCGGAGCTGAGAGTTCTGGGCCCTCTGGTCCTGTAAACTGCCTGGCAGCCTCCCCAACTCCCCAGGGCTCCCCTTCTGGAACTCACCTGGCCAGGGTCAAAGAACTTGACTGGCACGGCCTCGATCACACTGTGGGGCCAGCTGTCTGCCCTGGGGCTGCCCCGAGGTGAGCGCACACCCCGCGTTGTCTCTGTGCCCATTGGCGCGCTGGAACGTGGCAGGTTGAAGAGTTGGAAGGAAAGGATGGAGGCCCGATGGCGTACACCCGAGCTCCCCCGCCTGATGAGGGTGGATCGGCAACTTGCACCGCAGAAGGTGGCACCGGCTGGGCTGAAAAGAAGAAGAGGATCCAGGGACGTCTAGCCGTGGCTATGGGTTCAGGATGGATCCCACATCCTTAGGCAAACGCCCCTGCATTTGTGGATCAGCCTCTGCTTTCCATGGGCCATCCCTGCTGATTCCCATGGCCGAGGAGCAAGGTCTCAAAGACTCCTCAAGTCTCACACCTGTGAAGTCCCGTTCGCCAGGTAAGGCCACAAACGCACGGGTTCTGGGCATTAGGACGTGGACATCTGCAAGCGGCCGTTCTGTCCGCCACAGTCCTAGATGCAGAAAGCGATTCGCCCAGAGTCACACAGCGCCGGCGGAAGAGGGGGCCTGTGCTCACCCCCACCAGCACAAGTGGCTTTCTCCTCCTCCTTTTCCTCCTCCTCCCCCTCCTCCTGGCCGGACCCAGCCATCCTGCAAGGTCCGTTCAGGCTGCCCCTCTGCTCAGAAGTCACTGCTGCCCTCCACGGCCCACAGAGCCATCCTCGTGGCTGTGACTGTGCCGCTCATTTGGCCGGTGATCGAAAGGTGCCTGTTCTCCGCCCACCCTGGAGCCCGAGGCAGTGACCACACCGGACACTTTGTCACACCCCTGGAGTCCACTGAGCCCGGAGAGCAGAAGTTCAATGCGTGTGTAGGAACCACGATGTTCCTGGCAGGCCCTCCAGACGGACTCACTCGGCTCCTGTGAGGCTAGAAACTGCATTTCCCAAACTCCCTTGCAGGTTGGCCTAGGTCCCACCAAGCCGACATGGTGCAAGTGAGATGTGGGCCACGGGGGCAGAAAGAACCTTCGCAGGGCCTGGTGCTGGGAGGCTCTGGTGCTTTGGGGGCCGTGTCATCCGCCAGATAGAAGGTCCCTGGCATCTTAGGAGCCACATGAAGGGGTGCATTGGGCATTTCTCGTGGCTGCGTGGCTCTTGGCTGCGTAATACTGGAGCTTGGCCCCCCAGTCCCCCTGAGCATCTCTAAGCTCCCAGTGCCTCTTTCCACATCCCCTCCAGCTGGAGTGGCTCCTGTTGTCTGCGACTAAGAACCATGGCCACTATAAGGTACAATATTATTTTCCCCAGGGATCGAACCCCCAACGCCGGCTGTGCCCTGACTTGGAACCCAGCTGGCCATCCTTTGGTGCACAGGACAGTGCTCACCCCGCTGAGCCCCACCGGCCAGGGCAGGACCCACGTTTCAGATTTCCCCTGTATACCCCACAGTTGGCCCAAGGAGCTTATCGACATGATATGCACAATTCACTGAATTGGGTCAAAGTTCTAATATTCTGATGAATTCTTCATCGTATCTTTGAATCAAGAGCCTGACATGAAGTGTCCAAACGAATATGGTTTTCTTCTGTTGAAGCTTCAAAGCTAAGTCAGGCCTTGAAGTCAAATATTTTCAAGTTTCCATTAATTTATCTTTAAAAGGTTGTATTTGAGCCAACCTGATGGCATTGGCCGAGAAGCAAGATCTCAAAAGCTCTTCAAGTATCACCGTAAGCCCCCCAACGAATTGGGGCAGGCAGGGAGACGCTCCCTCCTTGCCACCATTCTACTTACTGCAAAAATGACGTAATGATGAATGGAATGTGAAAATTCCTCCAAAAATCTCACTGCTCAACATCGCAACATTCCCATTCTCTTCCGGCCCCGTTCCTACGCATCCGGACGTTTGCAGGGCTGTGGTCTGCGTACAGCGTGGCATTCTGCTTTTTCATATAATGTGGTAACGTGAGCATTTCCCATGTTGCTACCCAGTCTTCATTTTTAAAAAATATGTATATTTTATTCAGAGAGGAAGGGAGAGGGATAGAGAGTTAGAAACATCGATGGGAGAGAAACATCGATCAGCTGCCTCCTGCACACCCCCAACTGGGGATGTGCCGCAACCAAGGTACATGCCCTTGACGGGAATCGAACCCAGGACCCTTCAAACCGGTTAGGGCTTAAATATATTTTTATTGATTTCAGAGAGTAAGGAAGAGGGAGAGAGAGAGAGAGAAACATCTATGATGAGAGAGAATCATGGATCAGCTGCCTCCTGCCAAGTCCCCCACTGGGGGGTCGAGCCCACCACCTGGGCCTGTGCCCTTGACTGGAATCGAACCCGGGATCTTTCAGTTCGCAGGCCGACGCTGTATCCGCTGAGCCAAACCAGCTAGGGCCCCGGTCTCCGTTTTTGGACGGCACGGTCTTTCTTGTAGCCGCCCCGTTGTCATGCCTGGAACAATCCCCGCCCTCACACGTTCCTTCCGGCTGGCTCTGGCGTCGTGGCTCACTGCCGCCATCCTCTGCAGCACCCCCGCCGGGGCCTCGCTCCGCAGACGCGGGATCGTGATTGCTCTGACCCCCGGTTTGCGGAGAAGACACCCTTTTGGGAGCACGTGACCCCCACGGCCAAAGGCAGAGCCCGGCCCCGCCCCGCGTCACTACACTTCCCAGGCGCCCCTGCGCGGCCGCAGCCTCCAGCCCGGGTTGGGACACGCAGTCGCAGTTGCGCGGCGGGGCGCGATGGCCGCGTGGGGCGACCGGCTGGCCGGGGTGCGCGGGGTGCTGCTCGACATCTCGGGCGTCCTGTACGACAGCGGCGAGGGCGGCGGCAGGCCGATCGCCGGCTCCGTGGAGGCGGTGGCGAGGTGAGTGGGCCCGCTGGCCGCCCTGGGCGCCGGGCCTCCCGCTCCGCCAGGCCCCTCCCGCCGCTCCGATCGCTGCCGGGGGCGGGGCCTGGAGGGGGCGGGGCCTGGAGGGGCTGCTGCTTTGGCCCCGCCCCGCGCGCAGCCCTGAGAACCCGCCCGTGGGGGGCGGGGGAGCCGCGCCGCCCCGCTGGGTGGCCCTCGCTCCTCGCGGCCCCGGAGCGCTGGGCAGGTGGCTGGCCGGCTGATGAGCCGTCAGTGTCAAACCCACGCGGGGCTTACAGTTCACATTGATTGCATGTTGATAGGGTAATCATCTGAGTATATTAGGTTTAAATAAAACCTATCAAAGTAATTCCATCTGTTTCTTTTGACTTTTGTTAAGGTGGTTACCAGGAAACTTTGAATTACGTGTGACTGGCATTGGGACTGTATTTTTTTAAAAAAATGTTTTCATTGGTTTCAGAGAGAGGAAGGGAGAGGGGGAGAGAGAGAAACATCACTGATGAGAGAGAATCACGGATCGACTGCCTCCTGCACGCCCTCTACTGGGGATCGAGCCCACAACCCGGGCCTGGGCCCTGACGGGAATCGAACCGTGACCTCCTGGTTCAAGAGTCCATGTTCGCCCAGTCGCCTGGCTCAGTGGGCTGAGCAACCTATGAATCAGGAGGTCGCGGTTCCATTCCCGGTCAGGGCACGTGCCTGGGTTGCAGGCTGATTCCCAGTGTGATCCCCAGGGTGGGGCATGCAGAAGGCAGCCAATCAATGATTCTTTCTTTTTTTTAATATATTATATTGATTTTTTACAGAGAGGAAGGGAGAGAGATAGAGAGTTAGAAACATCGATGAGAGAGAAACATCGATCAGCTGCCTCCTGCACACCCCCCACTGGGGATGTGCCCGCAACCAAGGTACATGCCCCCGACCGGAATCGAACCCGGGACCCTTCAGTCCGCAGGCCGACGCTCTATCCACTGAGCCAAACTGGTTTCGGCAATCAATGATTCTTATCATTGATGGTTCTCTCTCTCTCTCCCTTCCCCTCTGAAGTCAATACAAATATATTTTAAAAAAAAAAAGGTTGATGCTCAACCACTGAGCCATACCAGTTAGGCAATTGGACTGTATTTGATCATCTGTGTGGACAGTAGGAGGGGGACGGCGCCTGGAGGACATGCTGGGACCACGGGTGGCACCCTGGACCTGGGCTTTGTCATTGCCAGGACTTGGCCTCCCACAGCCACTCATGGGGGACCTCTGCCTGGAGCCTGACCTGGCTGGGACTCAGTTTGCCTCCTGAGATGTCAGCTGAGGGAGCCCACCTCACCTGTCCATACAGCAGCCACATTGTCCTGCATGGCCAGGCCAGGCTGGAGGTGTTGGAGAGGCCAGGAACTCAAAACAGGGAGACGTGGCGCCAGGAGAGACCCCCAGACCGGGGTGCCTCCCTCGGCCCTGCGGGCACAGGTCCTGAGGGCCAGGTCAGCCCTGTGTGGCCTCTGTCTCAGTCTCCGTTTGCCCCAAGGTCAGCTCCAGGCTGGCCCTGTCACAGGCAAGAGCGTGAGGTGGTGGCACCCGTGGGAGCGGGCCAGAGGGCACTGAGCTGCCTGTTGGGGGGACCGGGCCTCGGGGCCGCGACTGAGGCAGACAAGGCCTCGTGGGCTCGTGTCCGGAGGGGAGGTGGGCAGTACACCTGGACACAGATGAGTGACCAAGTCGCCAGGTTGGCATAGTGACGGGAAGAAAGGGGTGCTGAGGAGGGGGGCAGAGTGCGGCTGGGCTGGGCTGGGCGGGGGGCGGCGGGGGAGGCACCGCCAGGCCGCAGGGGCGAAGGGCCTCGGAGTGAGGGGCTCCGGGGTGAGGGAGCACGCACTCCCTGAAGATGGAGTGGATGGGAGTGAAGGTTCAAATGCGTTTCAGTGTGAAAGGGAGACCTTGTAAGAACAGAGCCCCGAGTCCCCCAGAACCCACATAACTGGGGCCGCTCTGCACTGCGGTGTCCCCTGGGTCCCCCAGCCTTCCTCCCCCCGCGCAGCTCCCGCCGCTGTGACGACGAGGCCCTCCATGCGGCCCAGCCTGGCTGGCCGTGCCCAGGCTCAGGAGCCCCACACGCTCGGGGGTTGCCTGGGCCTGGGGTGGAGCCCAGAGTGAGGCCGAGCGAGTGTAGTTCGGGAAACTTCCCCCCGTAAAACAGGCCGGCTTTGGGGTTTTCCTTGGGATGTTTCAGGTATGGGGCGGGGGGGGGGGGGCACGCTATTTCCTTTCGTGGTGGCTGAGCCTAGAAAGGACTCCCAGGAATTTCCCGGAGCAGGCCCTGTTTGCCGAGTGCACAGCGCTGGGCATGGGGCGCTTTGTGTGTTTCTGCAGCCCCCCGCCCCCCCTGAGGTCCCTTTGCACCTCCGCTCTGCGGCCTTGATGTGTGCGGCTGGCTTTGAAGTCCTGGAACTGGAGGAAGTGCCTGGGGGACAAGGGCCCGCCCTAGGACAAGGGTGATGGGGCGGGAGGGGAACCCGGGTCCTGGGGGAGAGCTCGCCTCCACCCCAGCTCCCCAGCACCAGACCGTAGGTACCCAAATAGCAGTTTCGGTCTGGGCACCCCCGGGGGAGGGGCAGTCCCAGCCTCTTCCTGGGCTTTCTGGGGGGACAGCTGTCCTCTGACTTCCTGAAAAGTCCACCGATGGGGACAGCCCACGGGGAGGATAAACTGCTCTTTAAAACCGTCCGACCAGAACAGCAGTCGCCATGGAGTGAGGGAGGCCTGCCCGGTCCCACACGCCACGAGGTGGGTTCGGAGCTGCCAGGATTCACCCACATCTGCCCGACTGCAGAGCCCGGCTCTCCCTGCCAGCCACACCGCCTCATTCCTTCACCCACACCCAGCAAGTGCCTGCTGAGGGCTCTGCGTCCCACAGCCCCCGAAGCTGCCGGTCCGGCCGGCCGGGCGACCAGTGAAAAGAGCACCCGAAAGGCTGGTGTCGGGGGGGGAGGCCTGGGATGGGGACTCAGGGGGCGTGGCCTCGCAGACCCAGTGATGCCGGGGTCTGAAGTCGACATCCGGGCCAGCAGGGCCCCAGATGGGAGGCCGGGAGGCCAGGCCTCCAGGCCACGTGACTCCCCCCTTGTCCTCCCCGGGCAGTGTGGTCCCTCTGGAGCCGCTGGGGACGGGGATGTCCCTGCCCGGGGACCGCTGGGCGGGCGTGGTCCTGGGACCTCTGTAACCGCCTGGGTCCCCCAGCGGGCGCTTTATTGGAGAGCCATTCAGAGGCAGGCCGATCCGCCATCTGCATGTGAAAGGCCGGCGTTTCCTGCCTCCTGGCGCGGCTCTAAAGCACATCTGCTGGGCCTGCCCCCGGCCCCGGCCCCCGCGGCCGGAAGGTGGAGGCTCTGCTGGGCCCCGGCAGCCTCATAAAGCAATTCCCCGGCACCACCCCGCCGCAGCCCCTCCTTCCCAGGGGGGCTCTCACAGCCCAGGGTGCACCCGGAGCCGGGGACCCATGAAACTCAGGCCCCTCCCAGCGGGTCTTAGCCAAGAGGAACAGGCCAGGGGGCCCTGTCTGGAGCCTGGCAGGCGCAGGCCCGACCTCCCCTGGTGCTGGCCACGTGGGCGCCATCAGCCCTGGGACACGGGTCCCAGGAGTCGGCCCTGCTAGGGACCGTGGGCGGCCCGGAGCCTCGCCCGCCGGCTCCATCCATCCCCCCCACCACGGGGCCCAGCACCTGCCAGCGGGGCCTGCGGCTGTCGGAGGGGCGGGCGCGGGGCTGAGTTTGTTTAGGCAGCGGCACCTTCCTGACTCAGCCTGGACCTTGGACAGGGGCGTTGGGAGAAAGTCCTGTCCTATCTCCGTGCTGGTCTCCTGTGGGGGCGAAGCGCCGGCTCAGGGGTGGGAGGGCGGCCAGAGCGGGCTCACCCGGCTGTGTTCTCATCTCACTGCGGTGCCGCCTCCTCGTAAACATCCCCACTCGAGCGTGAATACCGGGATCAGGCGTCCAAACCCCCGTCTCAGGCATGTCCTCGCGGGGACGCGGGGGTCCTCCGGGCCTGCTCCCCTATTCCCTCGCGGGGACGTGGGGGGTCCTCCGGGCCTGCTCCCCTGTTCCCTCGAAAGCGCAGAGGGTGCAAGGTGCGCCCCTCCTTTCCTGAGCCCGTGGCTCCCATCACCCCTCACTGCCCCGCCCTGATGCTCACGGGTCACAGGTCACAGGAGCCGGGAGTCCCCCGCAGATCCCAGTCCAGGGGGTTCACACTCTTATCCCCAAATGAACTCGGGGTGGAACCCCCAAATTAAACAAATAAAGGAGCAATGTTTATTACTGTTATTTTTTAAGTATGTTTTTATTGATTTTTGGAGAGAGAGGAAGGGAGAGGGAGGAGGAAGAGATGGAAACATCGATCAGAGGGAATCATGGATCAGCTGCCTCCTGCACGCCCCCTGCTGGGGATCCAGCACTCAACCCGGGCCTGTGCCCTGACCGGGAATCGAACCCTGACCTCCTGGTTCACAGGTCGACGCTCAACCCCCGAGCCACGCGGCCGGCTGAGCGGTGTTGTGTTTGAGTTCACGTCTGTAGTATTGGTGCCGAGGCCGGGCGGTGAAAGGTGGCTGGTGTGGTGATGAATGCAGTATTGACGCCTGCGTGGTAGGCCGCACCCCTGGTGCAGATGTTTACGGCTGAGGTGCGGGGCCGGGGAGCGGGGGTGGGTGGGGAACAGCCACATGTCCCTCGGGAGGCGACGAGGGAGTGGGTTGTGCCTGTTAGGAGTGCGGGCTCTCCGTTTGCCACTGACTTTGGTAGCACGTGAGAAAGCCGTAGGGTAATGTGTGTGAAACCACTGCTGCTCCAAAAGATAAACAACGAAGAAGGTAAATAAACCCGCCTGCCTCTGGAGGGGGTGACGGCAGAGCCGCGCCTGCCACGTGGGGGACACAGGGACATCTGGGGGGAGGCCGCTTCGGTCTCCACGTCGGTGGGCAGGGCCTCCCTGTGGAAACCGGGGGCGGGGAGGGGGGCAGCAGGGTGGGGCTGCTGCCTCTGGGAGGAGCCAGCCCTCGGGCCCGGGTCACGCACGCAGCTCACAGATGAGCCGCCACACGCCTCACACCCCCACGCCCCCGGGACGCTCCGAGAAGCCATAACTGCAAAGCCAAGTCGGGCCTGCCCATGCCGGTGCGCAGGGCCATTTCCCGCGGCCCGGGCAGCAGGAAGCCGCCGCATTTACAGAGCAGGGACCTCGGAGCCAGGAGGTCAGGGTTCGATTCCCCATCAGGGCACATGCCCAGGGTGCGGCCCGATCCCCAGTGGGGGGCCTGCAAGAGGCAGCCGATCAATGATTCTCTCTCATCATTAATGTTGCTCTCTCTCTCTCCCCCTCTCCCTTCCTCTCTGAAATCAATAAAAATATTTAAAAAAAAAAAAAAGAGAAGGAACCTGAGGCTCAAAGACCCCCGGAGGCAGGAGGGCGGCCGTGCCCTCCCCGGGTGGGCAGCTCCCCCAGAGGAAGGCGGGTCACTGGGGCCTGGGGTCTGCGTCTAGGCCTCCTGAGGCGCCTCCCACTGGTGTTTGTGAATAAACACGCTGAGGTCTGCGGGCTCCGCGTGCCTCCGACCTGCCCCAGAGGCTCGCAGGTCAGCGCGGCCGGTCAGCGGGGAGCACTGAGGGCGGAGGCGCCGGGCGGGGAGGTGAGCCCCAGTGTCCCAGGGCCCTGCTCTGGGCCTGCCCGGGGCTGTGTGACCTCATCACTGTCCTGAGGCCGCTGGCTGGCCGCCAGGGCTCGGCCGTGTTCTTACCACCGCCTGTCCCCTCCTCTCTGTCCAGACTCTGGACTCTGCTTCTTGCCTGGACTCTGCCCATACTCTGCCCACAGTGCCAGCTGGAGGGGGCGGTGCTGCAGGGGGAGGGGGCAGCTGCAGGGAGGGGGAGGCTCCGCTGGTTCAGCAGAGACCCTGGCATCCAGGTCCCAGTGACCCAGGGCGGCGGGTCCACGTGTGTCCACAGTGCCAGCCCTGGAGAGCTGCCAGCGGGGGGGGGCGTGGGGGGGGACAGGTGCTGCCGTCACCACATGGCATGGCTGAGACTCAAGGACTCCGGGAGCCCAGCCCACGGTGCCCAGCCCAGGGCACGTGCAAGGTGCCAGCCCCAGTCCCAGGGCGGGAAAGCCCTGGGCTCCCTGACCCTGAGCTGCTGCCCGTCGGGACTCTCGGGAGCTGGGCTGGACCCTCTGGAATCAACGTGGGTGTCCCCGGTGCGTGGGGGTGTCCCCGGTGCGTGGGGGTGTCCCCTGTGCGTGGGGGTGTCCCCTGTGCGTGGGGGTGTCCCCTGTGTATGGGGGTGTCCCCTGTGCGTGGGGGTGTCCCCTGTGCGTGGGGGTGTCCCCTGTGTGCGCGGGTGACTGTATTTTTCCAGTGCAAAACCAGCCTTGTCTGACCATGGGCTCCAGTCCCGGTCAGGGCACAGGCCAGGGTTGTGGGCTGGATCCCCAGCAGGGGGCCTGCAGGAGGCAGCCGATCAGTGGTTCTCTCTCCCTCTCCCTTCCTCTCTGACATCATAAAGGCACATTCAAACAACAACAACAAAGCAGGCAGAGCAGCCTCCCCCATGATGGCGAGAAGCCACCTCCCCTCTGGACGCCGATCTCATTTGTCACCTCAAGTTTGATCTGCCAGCTGGGGCTCGCCTTTCCACCCAGGAACCCCCGCAGCCGGGGCCTCCGCCCTCCACCGACCTGCGGGGTCTCTTTTCCTGGATGGGAGGGTGGTTTGGAGTCTGGCGGCCTGGTCTCCCGGCCATTTGCCCAGCCCCCTTGGCAGTGGGTGGCTGCCTGGGGTGAGTCACCTGCGCACACAGGCAAGCGCCCCACCCACCGTGAGAGGTTCGGGCAGGGAGAGTGGGCTCCTCTCTGCCCACTGCCCACGGGCAGATGTCCTCAGTACTCAGTGGGCACCTCCTGGGTCCTCACGACGTGAGGTGGGTGCTATTAGCATGCCCATTTTACAGATGAGCAAACTGAGCCCCGGAGAAGAAACAGCTTGCGGAGGCTCCACAGCCAGTCAGTGGCGGAGCCCAAACGCCGCCCAGGGCATCGCTCTGAAGTGCCCCCCGCCGCCCCCCGCCCCCTGGCCTCCCGCTCCGCAGCGGCGCGTCTCCCTGGCCCTCTGTTCACACCTGCAGCACCCGTACCCAGGCCCACCCTCCGTCCACTGTCCTCTGTCCCCGGTAAACCTAGCACCAGGGAGGCCTAGGACGGAGCCGGGGCCGTGGGGGCGCCGTGTGGGGTTGGCCGAGAGCTGGGGGGGGCTTCTCCCGAGGTTCCCTGGGTGCCGGGAGGTTCTCGATCCTCTCAGTCCCGTCACCGGGGGGTTTGAGTCGTTCGGTGCGTCTCACAGTGAAGCATCGCCGTGCGGTGCTGGCTGCCGCCCGGTGTGTTTGGAGGGGGCTGTCCTGGAGGGGGGTGTCCTGGAGGGGGACGTCCTGGAGGGGGGTGTCCTGGAGGGGGGTGTCCTGGAGGGGGGACGTCCTGGAGGGGGGTGTCCTGGAGGGGGGTGTCCTGGAGGGGGCTGTCCTGGAGGGGGGTGTCCTGGAGGGGGGTGTCCTGGGGGGGGGTGTCCTGGGGGGGGTGTCCTGGAGGGGGGTGTCCTGGAGGGGGGTGTCCTGGAGGGGGGTGTCCTGGGGGGGGGTGTCCTGGAGGGGGGTGTCCTGGAGGGGGGTGTCCTGGGGGGGGGTGTCCTGGGGGGGGTGTCCTGGAGGGGAGTGTCCTGGGGGGGGCTGTCCTGGGGGGGGTGTCCTGGAGGGGGACGTCCTGGAGGGGGGTGTCCTGGGGGGGGTGTCCTGGGGGGGGGTGTCCTGGGGGGGGTGTCCTGGAGGGGGACGTCCTGGAGGGGGGTGTCCTGGGGGGGGGTGTCCTGGGGGGGGTGTCCTGGAGGGGACTGTCCTGGGGGGGTGTCCTGGAGGGGGGTGTCCTGGGGGGGGTGTCCTGGGGGGGGTGTCCTGGAGGGGGACGTCCTGGAGGGGGGTGTCCTGGGGGGGGGTGTCCTGGGGGGGGGTGTCCTGGGGGGGGTGTCCTGGAGGGGGACGTCCTGGAGGGGGGTGTCCTGGGGGGGGGTGTCCTGGGGGGGGTGTCCTGGAGGGGGACGTCCTGGAGGGGGGTGTCCTGGGGGGGGGTGTCCTGGGGGGGGGTGTCCTGGGGGGGGTGTCCTGGAGGGGGACGTCCTGGAGGGGGGTGTCCTGGGGGGGGTGTCCTGGGGGGGGTGTCCTGGAGGGGAGTGTCCTGGAGGGGGGTGTCCTGGGGGGGGTGTCCTGGAGGGGACTGTCCTGGGGGGGTGTCCTGGAGGGGGGGTGTCCTGGGGGGGGTGTCCTGGGGGGGGTGTCCTGGGGGGGGGTGTCCTGGAGGGGGACATCCTGGAGGGGGCTGTCCTGGAGGGGGGTGTCCTGGAGGGGGGTGTCCTGGGGGGGGGTGTCCTGGGGGGGGTGTCCTGAAGGGGGTGTCCTGGGGGGGGTGTCCTGGAGGGGGTGTCCTGGGGGGGACGTCCTGGAGGGGGGTGTCCTGGGGGGGGGATGTCAGGGGGGGGGTGTCCTGGGGGGGGGTGTCTCTGGAGGGGGACGTCCTGGAGGGGGCGTGTCCTGGGGGGGGGGTGTCCTGGGGTGGCGTGACCTGGAGGGGGAGTCCTGGAGGGGGGTGTCCTGGGGGGGGGGTGTCTGGGGGGGGGTGTCCTGGGGGGGGTGTCCTGGAGGGGGACGTCCTGGAGGGGGGTTGATCCTGGGGGGGGGTGACCTGGGGGGGGTGGTTGGGGGGGGTGTCTGGAGGGGGGACGACTGGAGGGGGGTGTCTGGGGGGGGGTGTCCTGGGGGGGGGGGTGGTCCTGGGGGGGTGTCTGCCTGGGGGGGGTGTCCTGGAGGGGGGTGTCCTGGAGGGGGCTGTCCTGGAGGTGGGTGTCCTGGAGGGGGGTGTCCTGGGGGGGCTGTCCTGGAGGGGGTGTCCTGGGGGGGACGTCCTGGGGGGGGACGTCCTGGAGGGGGGTGTCCTGGAGGGTGTGTCCTGGGGGGGGGGTCCTGGAGGGGGGTGTCCTGGGGGGGGGGTGTCCCTGGGGGGGGGTGTCCTGGGGGGGGTGTCCTGGAGGGGGGGGAGGGGGGTCCTGGAGGGGGGTGTCCTGGAGGGGGGTGTCCTGGAGGGGGACGTCCTGGAGGGGGCTGTCCTGGAGGGGGGTGTCCTGGGGGGGGGTGTCCTGGGGGGGCTGTCCTGGAGGGGGACGTCCTGGAGGGGGGTGTCCTGGAGGGGGGTGTCCTGGGGGGGGGTGTCCTGGGGGGGCTGTCCTGGAGGGGGGTGTCCTGGGGGGGGGTGTCCTGGGGGGGGTGTCCTGGGGGGGGTGTCCTGGAGGGGGGACGTCCTGGAGGGGGGTGTCCTGGGGGGGGGTGTCCTGGGGGGGGTGTCCTGGGGGGGGTGTCCTGGAGGGGGACGTCCTGGAGGGGGGTGTCCTGGGGGGGGGTGTCCTGGGGGGGGGTGTCCTGGGGGGGGGTGTCCTGGGGGGGGTGTCCTGGAGGGGGACTGTCCTGGGGGGGTGTCCTGGAGGGGGGTGTCCTGGGGGGGGTGTCCTGGGGGGGGGTGTCCTGGGGGGGGTGTCCTGGAGGGGACTGTCCTGGGGGGGTGTCCTGGAGGGGGGTGTCCTGGGGGGGGTGTCCTGGGGGGGGACGTCCTGGAGGGGGGTGTCCTGGGGGGGGGTGTCCTGGGGGGGGGTGTCCTGGGGGGGGACGTCCTGGAGGGGGGTGTCCTGGGGGGGGTGTCCTGGAGGGGGACGTCCTGGAGGGGGGTGTCCTGGGGGGGGACGTCCTGGAGGGGGGTGTCCTGGGGGGGGTGTCCTGGAGGGGGACGTCCTGGAGGGGAGTGTCCTGGGGGGGGGTGTCCTGGGGGGGGTGTCCTGGAGGGGGACGTCCTGGAGGGGGGTGTCCTGGAGGGGGACGTCCTGGAGGGGGGTGTCCTGGGGGGGACGTCCTGGAGGGGGGTGTCCTGGGGGGGACGTCCTGGAGGGGCTGTCCTGGAGGGGGGTGTCCTGGAGGGGGGTGTCCTGGGGGGGGCTGTCCTGGGGGGGACTGTCCTGGAGGGGGGTGTCCTGGAGGGGGGTGTCCTGGAGGGGGACGTCCTGGAGGGGGACGTCCTGGAGGGGGGTGTCCTGGAGGGGGCTGTCCTGGGGGGGGCTGTCCTGGGGGGGGTGTCCTGGAGGGGGGTGTCCTGGAGGGGGGTGTCCTGGAGGGTGTGTCCTGGGGGGGGCTGTCCTGGAGGGGGGTGTCCTGGGGGGGCTGTCCTGGAGGGGGTGTCCTGGGGGGGCTGTCCTGGAGGGGGTGTCCTGGGGGGGTGTCCTGGAGGGGGGACGTCCTGGAGGGGCTGTCCTGGAGGGGCTGTCCTGGAGGGGGCTGTCCTGGGGGGGGGTGTCCTGGAGGGGCTGTCCTGGAGGGGGCTGTCCTGGGGGGGGGTGTCCTGGAGGGGCTGTCCTGGAGGGGCTGTCCTGGAGGGGGCTGTCCTGGAGGGGGTGTCCTGGGGGGGGCTGTCCTGGGGGGGACTGTCCTGGGGGGGTGTCCTGGAGGGGGACGTCCTGGAGGGGGTGTCCTGGAGGGGGGTGTCCTGGAGGGGGGTGTCCTGGAGGGGGGTGTCCTGGGGGGGACGTCCTGGAGGGGGGTGTCCTGGAGGGGGGACGTCCTGGAGGGGGTGTCCTGGAGGGGGGACGTCCTGGAGGGGGGTGTCCTGGAGGGGCTGTCCTGGAGGGGCTGTCCTGGGGGGGACTGTCCTGGGGGGGTGTCCTGGGGGGGTGTCCTGGAGGGGGGACGTCCTGGAGGGGGTGTCCTGGAGGGGGTGTCCTGGAGGGGGTGTCCTGGGGGGGGCTGTCCTGGGGGGGACTGTCCTGGGGGGGTGTCCTGGAGGGGGACGTCCTGGAGGGGGGTGTCCTGGAGGGGGGTGTCCTGGAGGGGGCTGTCCTGGAGGGGGACGTCCTGGAGGGGGTGTCCTGGAGGGGCTGTCCTGGAGGGGGCTGTCCTGGAGGGGGGACGTCCTGGAGGGGCTGTCCTGGAGGGGCTGTCCTGGAGGGGCTGTCCTGGAGGGGGCTGTCCTGGAGGGGGCTGTCCTGGAGGGGCTGTCCTGGAGGGGGGTGTCCTGGAGGGGGCTGTCCTGGAGGGGGCTGTCCTGGAGGGGGCTGTCCTGGAGGGGGCTGTCCTGGAGGGGGGACGTCCTGGAGGGGGCTGTCCTGGAGGGGCTGTCCTGGAGGGGCTGTCCTGGAGGGGCTGTCCTGGAGGGGGGTGTCCTGGAGGGGCTGTCCTGGAGGGGCTGTCCTGGAGGGGGCTGTCCTGGAGGGGGGACGTCCTGGAGGGGCTGTCCTGGAGGGGGGTGTCCTGGAGGGGGCTGTCCTGGAGGGGGGTGTCCTGGAGGGGGCTGTCCTGGAGGGGGCTGTCCTGGAGGGGGCTGTCCTGGAGGGGGGACGTCCTGGAGGGGCTGTCCTGGAGGGGCTGTCCTGGAGGGGCTGTCCTGGAGGGGCTGTCCTGGAGGGGGGTGTCCTGGAGGGGCTGTCCTGGAGGGGGCTGTCCTGGAGGGGGCTGTCCTGGAGGGGGGACGTCCTGGAGGGGCTGTCCTGGAGGGGGCTGTCCTGGAGGGGCTGTCCTGGAGGGGGCTGTCCTGGAGGGGGGACGTCCTGGAGGGGCTGTCCTGGAGGGGCTGTCCTGGAGGGGGCTGTCCTGGAGGGGGGTGTCCTGGAGGGGGTGTCCTGGGGGGGGCTGTCCTGGGGGGGGTGTCCTGGAGGGGGACGTCCTGGAGGGGGGTGTCCTGGGGGGGACGTCCTGGAGGGGGGTGTCCTGGGGGGGACGTCCTGGAGGGGGGTGTCCTGGAGGGGGGTGTCCTGGGGGGTGTGTCCTGGAGGGGGTGTCCTGGAGGGGGACGTCCTGGAGGGGGACGTCCTGGAGGGGGGATGTCCTGGGGGGGTGTCCGGAGCATCCAGGCGACACAATGCGGGGAGGGCAGGCCCCTCCCGGCAGCCTCAGGCCCTGTGGGCCCTCAAACCGAGCTTCCCCTGTGGACCAGGGGGCACTTCCCACCTGGGAGCGGCGGCTCTGAGCCCCCGGCGGCCCTGCCCCTGGGGCCCCTGGACAGCTCCCTTGGCAGCCCCTCGTATCCCTGCAGCCCCCGGCCACCTGGCGGGAGCCTCCTTTGGCCTCTGTGGCCCACGCCCGGCGTCCCGACCCAGGAGGTGCCGGGGCGGCGTGCGCGTTGGAGAGCTGACGTGGCTGGTGGGCGAGGGGCTGCCTGGGGGCGGTCCTGGCTCTGATGCTCGCCCAGCGCCGGGGCCTGGGCACCGGGATGGGCGGTGCTTCAGCAAACACCCGAGGGAGCCCTGAGCGGGGGCGGCAGAGGGAGGACCACGTGCTGCTGATGCCACGAGCAGCACCGGGGCTGAGAGCCACGCAGAGGACGGTGGCGCTGCCCCGGCAGGGTGGGCCTGGGGGCCTTCCTGGAGGAAGGGGCGCATGAACGAGGCCCTGCGGGGTGAGTGGGACGCAGCCCTCGGGGCCCCTCCTGGCCCCTCCAGCTCCCCCGCGGGCCCCTGTGGCGAGCGGAGAGGGCGCCGGCGGCGCAGCCTCGCCAAGGTCAGCCAGGGGCCCAGCGGCCGCCCGGCCGCTCCTGCTCCCCAGGCTGACGAAGGTTCCATCATTTCCGGGTGAGCGGCAGATGCACAGCCGGCAGATGGGCGAGGCCCGGGTGATTTGCGAGGGACCCGCTCTGTGATGCACGTAATTGCACAGGCGACGATGTTGTCGCTCAGAGTGTCCCTGCCCGCCAGGACGAGGTAAAGGTCAGTTCACAGATCCCGTGCGGCCGCAGGAAGTCGGGGCGCATCCACGGGCCCCTCAGGAGGGGCAGCGGGCTGGGGCAGCGCCGAGATCTCAGAGGGAGCCCCTTGTCCCCCAGATTTGGGGCGATGGGGAGGGGGGTGAGAACATGGCCTGTCCCTGGTGCTGACATCCCTGGGGGTCACTCCCTGGGCCCGGCTCGGGCTTTCCTGGCCTCCCGGTTCTCACGTCCAGGCCCCCCAAGGCCGGGTGTGCCCTGTGGCAGCAGACCCCGCGGGGGGCTGAGCGGCTGTTCTCTGGTTGGGCTGCCGGAGGGGAACACCCCGACGGGCCGAGCAGCAGAATTCTGTTTTCCCGGAGTCCGGAGGGCGGGACCCCAAGATCCAGGTGCCGGCTGGTGGTTTCCGGTGGGAGTTCTCTTCCTGGCTTGTAGGCACCCACCTTCTCCTCCTCCTTCCTCTCCTTTTCTCCTCCTCCTCCTCCTCCTTCTCCTTCCTCTGCTCCTCCTCCTCCTCCTCTTTCTCCTCCTCCTCCTCCTCCTCCTCCTCCTCCTCCTCCTCCTTCTCCTCCTTTTTAATTTCAGAAAGGAAGGGAAAAGGAGAGGGAGAGAAACATCAGTGACGAGAGAGAACCACGGATTGGCTGCCTCCTGCACGCCCCACACTGGGGATGGAGCCCGCAACCCGGGCCTGTGCCCTGACCGGGAATCGAACCCTGACCTCTGGGTTCATAGGTCGACGCTCAGCCCCTGAGCCCCGCGGCCGGGCTGTTCCTCGGGTTTAGAGCAGAGGCTCTGGGTGAGCGCAGGTTGGCCTTTCGAAGGGACCAGAGGCCGGAGTGTCCCGACGGGGTCTGCGTCTCGTCGTCTCGCCGGCCCGAAGTCGTGCTGGGAGCAGGAGCGCGGCTCGGCCGTCTCAGTCCCGGTGCTCGCTGTCCTGAGAAGGGAGCGCCGTCACTCACCAGCAGGAACGAGTCCCCGGCTCCCCTCTCCCCCCCCAGCGGCTCCATTAACTTGGGTGTGAGTCTCACGTTCCGGGCGCCCGTCAGTGAGGCTGTCTGTGAGGTACAAGGTGATGCTATTCGTTACAATAATTAACCGCCTAATTAAAAACACAGAAGCTGTCTTTATGAAGGGCAATTAACCGCGGCGCAGAGCGGGCCATCATAGCCCGCTGATTGGAAAGACAAATACGAACAACGGGCCGAGTCGCGGGCCGTGACGAAGGCCCCGTCCGCTCCCGGCCCTCCTCCTCGTCCTCGCTCTGGTCAGCAGCTCTGCGACGTCCCCGACATCCCGCGTGTCAGCCGCAGCGCCCGCGGCCCGGGACCTTCACGCTGAGGCCCCTCTGCTCCCCGGGCAGACGCCTCGGAGGCAGCCGTGTGGGGGGGTGGCCAGGACGGCCCCGCACGGGCTGCCCTTTGGACTTGGCATCAGCCAGTCGCTCAGCAAACGCCAGGGCCGCTGCGACCAGCTCCGCGGGAGGCCCGGGTGCTGAGGACTGAGCAGACCCTTCCTGATCCACAGAGCACGTGGGCGACAACCAGAGGGCCCCTCAGCGAGGGCCTCCGCGCGGTCCCGTGGCCCCTGCCCTCTGGGGAGACGTGAGTCAGAGTTCATGTGGCGTCTGTAGTTCGGATGCGCAGGGCAAGTGCCAGGCATCGGGGCCAGCAGTGACCTCCAGCCCGGCCGGCGCGGCTCAGGGGTTGGGCGTCAGCCCACGGCCCAGGAGGTCACGGTTCGATTCCCGGTCAGGGCACAGGCCTGGGTTTCCGGCTCGATCCCCAGTCGGGACATGCAGGAGGCAGCTGATGGATGATTCATCATTAATGTTTCTCTCCCTCTCCCTTCCTCTCTGACATCAATAAAAATACATTTTAAAAAATGAACTGACCTCCGGCTGGGCCGGGTGGGGGAGGTGTCGGTGGGTCTCCGAGGCGGGAGGGGTGTGGAGCGGCAGCGTGTGGAGGCAGGCGGCGGGGATGTGTCTCGGGCACAGAGACGTGTCCCGGGAGGGGAGGGAGGCGTGGGCAGGGCGGTGGGACTTGGGGAGCCTCGGGTGTGCCCCTCAGGACGAGAGGAGGGGTGTGGGGGGTGGTCCGATCTCAGAAACACCAGCCTGAGCCCTGGGTCCGCCCAGCCCTCGGGGCCCCGGAAGCACCAGGGGAGAACCTGCCGGTAACGCACGCCGTCCCGTCCCGCAGGCTGAGGCGCTCGGGGCTGAAGGTGCGGTTCTGCACCAACGAGTCGCAGAAGTCCCGCGGGCGCCTGGTGGGCGAGCTGCGCCGCCTGGGCTTCGACGTCGCCGAGGCCGAGGTGACCGCCCCGCCCCCCGCCGCCTGCCGCATCCTCCGGGAGCGAGGCCTCCGGCCACACCTGCTGGTCCACGACGGTAGGCCTGCGGGGGCCAGTGGGGCGGGGGGAGGGGTGCAGACGCCCCTTCCAGGGTGGGGCCGGGTCAGCATCCCTCTCCCCTGGGCCACAGCACAGGGCGGGGCGTGAGGGGAGGGGCACAGGGGGAGAGGTGTAGGGGGAGGGGCGCAGGGGGAGGGGCACAGGGGCGCGGGGGAGAGGCATAGGGGGAGAGGTGTAGGGGGGAGGGGCGCAGGGGGAGAGGTGTAGGGGGGAGGGGCGCAGGGGGAGAGGTGTAGGGGGGAGGGGCGCAGGGGGAGAGGCGTAGGGGGAGAGGTGTAGGGGGAGAGGTGTAGGGGGGAGGGGCGCAGGGGGAGAGGTGTAGGGGGAGAGGTGTAGGGGGGAGGGGCGCAGGGGGAGAGGTGTAGGGGGAGAGGTGTAGGGGGAGGGGCGCAGGGGGAGAGGTTCAGGGGGAGGGGTGTAGGGGGAGGGGCACAGGGGGAAAGGTTCAGGGGGAGGGGCGCAGGGGGAGGGGCGCAGGGGGAGGGGCACGGGGGCGTGGGGGAGGGGCGCAGGGGGAGAGGCGTAGGGGGAGGGGTGGGGGGAGGGGCGCAGGGGGAGAGGCGTAGGGGGAGGGGCGGGGGGAGGGGCGCAGAGGGAGAGGTGTAGGGCCGCAGGGGGAGAGGCGTAGGGGGAGGGGCGCAGGCTGCCACTGAACTTTACCCCTCCCCCCTCCTTCCAGAAGTCCGCTCGGAATTTGACCAGATCGACACGTCCAACCCCAACTGCGTGGTCATTGGGGACGCGGGGGAACACTTCTCCTACCGGAACATGAACCGGGCCTTCCAGGTGCTCATGGGGCTGCCGGACCCCGTGCTCCTCTCCCTGGGGAAGGGGTGAGTCGGCGTGAGGCGCGCTCTGGGTCCGACCCGCAGAGCCACGTGGAGGAGGAGGCGGGCACGCGGCGCGGCGGGCCGGGGCGACGGCCTTCCCCCTCCCTCCCTCTTCTTTTCTTCTTTTTTAATCCTCACCGAGGAGCGAGGAGCGCTTTCCCGTTGATTTTTAGAGAGAGTGGAAGGGAGGGGAGGGGAGAGAGAAACACTGATGTGAGAGAGGCACATGGCTTGGCTGCCTCCCACACGGACCCCGACCGGGCTGGGGAACGAACCCGCAACACAAGTACGTGCCCTTGACTGGGAATCGAGCCCACGACCCTTCGGTCCCGAACGCCAAGGCCAGCATGCCTGCCTGCTCTTGCCCCTGTGCGCACGCGGTTTAACGTCTCCCAGATTTGAGGAGCAGAGAAGGGGGGGGACCTGGTGAGGTGGCTTCCCCGAGCGCCCTGCCGGCTCGGTCCCCCATTGTCTCCTCCTCAGAGCGTCCGGCGCCCACGGACCCCGCACGCCTCCTGACCTCTCGCTCACGGGACACGCGGCCGGGCGCCCGGAGCTGACGGCGTTCTCTCCTTCGGCAGCAATTAGGGTTAATTGTTAGCAATTAGGGGCTCACCGCACGCTCCTCGGACCTGCTGTCCTTTCCCAGGGCCCATCTGCCCCTCGGTCCCCCGTCAGTCACCGTGGCCGAGTCCCCACAAAGCTGGCCGCGGGGCCGTTCCGACCGAGCGCTGCTGGCCGGGCGGGGTGACCACCACGGGCCACTCTCAGCTCGGCACCTGCCCTGGCCCTCGCCCCCTGGCCCTCCGGACAGGGCGGGCGTTGCTCAGGGCTCCCGGATCCCGGCCGGCTCACCTGTCCCCCCTCCTCTCCCAGGCGCTACTACAAGGAGACCTCGGGCCTGATGCTGGACGTTGGCGGCTACATGAAGGCGCTCGAGGTACCTGCCCGAGCCCTCCTCGCGCTCCAGTCTTTCTGGAGAAGGGGGCGTGCTCAGTGGCCCCCTAGCTGGGGCTTCACGCGGGCGCCCCTGCACTGCAGACTGTGCCTGCCCCTGCCCCCGAGCGCGCCTGCCCTCTCTCCACGCCCCTGTGCTGACCGCTGGCCCTCCCAGCGTGCCCGCTGCCGCCGCCTCCTGGGCTCTGTCTGTGGGGACCATCCCCACTCCCCACCCTGGGCGCCTGCAGCCTGACGTGTCCTGACTGGACCCCTTCCCGCCCCCCCGGCCCCCCACTCTGAAGGCGCTCCCAGCGTCCTCTGACCAATGCCTGGCCCGCTGTCCCGGCCTAGACTCCGGCCCCGGCCAGCTCCTCTCACCGCAGGCCCCACACCGGGCACCGGCCCTGCCTGCCCGCACCCGTGGGGGGGCACAGACGGGATGTGGGGCCCTGGACTCATCCTGGGGGAGCCGTGACCAGCGGGGTGGGCAGGGGAGGGAGGGAAGCAGGAATACAGGTGAGAACACGGGCAGGGTGCCCATGTGATGCCCGAGACTGCCACCTCTGGGCCACCCCCCCCACAGCTCGGGTCTGAGCAGATGGCGGGCCCGGAGGTGCGGCTCCGAGCGTCCCAGGCAGCCCGACGTGGCGTCACCCACGCGTGTCTGTCAGACGTGTCTGGGGCTCACGTGTCCTGCCCCGAGACCCCTGGCCCACGGGTGGGCGCACCTTTGGGGCGTCTCCCCTGGTTCCCGGAGGGGGGCCCTCCCTGCCGTCGGGCCCGCTGCTTCGCCCCACGCCCACGCCGCCCTCTCTCGGCAGTACGCCTGCGGCATCGAGGCCGAGGTGGTGGGCAAGCCCTCGCCGGAGTTCTTCGGGTCGGCCCTGCGGGAGCTGGGCGTGGAGGCCCGCCAGGTAGGTGGCCTGCGGACGCGGACGCGCGTGGAGGGGACCTCCCACGGCCGCCTGGGGCTCGGGCAGCCTCGTGGGCCCGGCAGCCCCACGCGGACCCCCCACCACGAGAGCTGATTGGCTGGAAACGGGGAAAAGGCAGCAAAGGAAGTCCACTGAGTATTTATTGTTTGTTTGTTAAATATATTTTTTATTGATGTCAGAGAGGAAGGGAGAGGGAGAGAGAAACATCAATGATGAGAGAGAATCATGGGTCAGCTGCCTCCTGCACACCTCCTACCGGGGATGTGTCCGCCACCAAGGTACATGCCCTTGACCGGAATCGAACCTGGGACCCTTCAGTCTGCAGGCCGACGCTCTATCCACTGAGCCACACCGGTTAGGGCTCACCAGTCCATACTTAAGTCTCCTGACCGTCTCAGAAATGTGCTCTTAAGTCAGTTTGTTTTTGCATCAAATCCAAACAAGGTCTGTGCCTTCCATGCATGTGGCTTTTATCTCTTAAATCTGTTGAACTTCCATCGTGAATCATTTCAGTCGGTGCAAGCAGAGAGAATCGCATCACGAACCCTGTGTCCCCATCACTGAGCTCCCGTCATGACCAACTGATAGAGCACCTTTCAAAATGGCTTCTAACTGTCCATTGTGAAATCCTGTCTCATTCACAAGGAAGTTGCAAAAACAGTACAAGGAATGTCACGTGCCCTGAAACCAACTCCCGTGCTGACGTCTCACACGACCGTCACAAGCGATTAGACATGCGCCCTGACTCACCACGTAGTTAACCCAGAGACCTTCTGCAGCTGCTGGCAGCCGTCCCACCAATAGCTTTAAAAAAAAATGTTTTTATTGATTTTTAGAGAGAGAAGAAGGGAGAGGGGGAGAGAGAGAGAGAGAAACATCAACCACTGAGGTCGGAGCCGAAGCCACGCCCCCCAGGGCTGCGGAGTGACATGGGCCCGTCCTCCTCCCCTCCGGCCTCTCCGGCTGCTTCTCTAAGGGAAGCCGTCGCACCCACTGTTGGGACCCGAGTCCCGTGAGTTCACAGAGGAAACCCCGATAACAGCCGTTTCCTCCGGCTCCTTACTCCTCAGAGCGATGGGTTGATGCTCCAACCTCGCCCTCAGGTGACGGAGATGAGGAGCGCACCTGTCCCTTAACGGGTGCCAGCACGCTGGGTGTCACGGGTGTCTGTGCAGGCAGCCCTTCCCCCAGCCCCAGGCACGTGCATCTCCCCTGAGGTCGCTCTCGGAGGCGGGGTGTCCTGGGCCCCTGGGATGCCCAGCTGCGAGCCCGCAGGTGTCTCCTGACATTGCCACCGTCCCCGGGGAGCAGAACACCCCCCGGTGGGAACGCCAGCCTTGGGGGAGCACAGAGAGTCTGCACGGAACCCCCTGGGGTGCGCCGTCCCCCGGTTCTCACGGACGGCAGAGGCTACCAGCACCTCTGGGGTGGGAGGAGCGTGAGAAGGCTCTTAGGAACATCGTCTTCCTGTTTCTCGTTTCCGTTCGAGAAGGGGGTGTCCCTCCCCGTCCTCCCCGCCGCGCAGGCACGGCCCCCAGCAGCGCGGTCCCTCCCTCGTCGCAGAGCAGGCCCCGCGCGGGGCTGTGCTGACTGCTCCTCGCACTGAGGCCGCGGGGGGTGGGGGGGTCACTGGCGCTGAGCCATCGCCGGGTGGAGGGCCCGGGTTCCTCCCAGG